>NC_056732.1:755716610-755741610 GCF_019279795.1 Protopterus annectens | reverse complement strand
CATCCTGAAATTACTGCCTCAATCCCATACATTGGCAGTATTTTGATACTTGCACCTGCCTACACATCTATTTCAGGGAAGGCTCCCACCTTCTTCTCTCCAACATGCACTGCTGATGTCATCCACTATAAGCTGGCCTGTGGCCATGTAAAATTCAGACTTGTAATTTGGTGCTTGTGTATAGTACTGTGTTCTATAGTCTATATATTTAGATAGGTAGGGGTTCTGTTCTCACTGCAAGCAACTGGGTGCATGTGTGTCACTACTCAGCAGAGTAGCTTTGCTATCCTGCAGTTACTTCTCCACTGGCATGGCTTGCTTGCCTTTTCATACTTGCACAAGCCTACGCATCCATTTCATGTAGCCCTCTCAACCTCTTGCTTCCCATATGGCCTGCTGATATCATCCAGTATAATTTACATTCCCCTATCCAGTTGGCTAAGTTATGTTTAAATAGGGTCATTGAGAAGCTCTGTTTTATGTCAATTGGGATTGTTTTTCAGAGAAATGTCAATCTCTGGGAGACATATCTGTTACTCCAGCATGTACTGTTACTGTCACAGGCTAGGTTAAGATCCCTAGAGTGAGTTAAGATTGTTCCATGTGGCTTGTAGATGTGCAGCATTTCTATTAGGCCAGGATCTGAGACTGTTCTGTAGGCCAGGCACAAGTCACATCTCAGCAGCCTCTAAGATACAGAGTACAGTGACAGGGCCTTCAGTCTGTCCATGCAGGTCATGCATTTCAGGCCCTAAACTGTCTTGGTGAGAAACCTCTGAGATCTGCCCAGATGTTGCAATTGTTTGGTGAGGTACATACACAGTGGAGCATTGTACTTTATCAGCGGTCTGATGAGGGATGAGTACAGAGGAGTTATAATATACTTAGGTCTGGATGTGATATACTTACTAATATGATGTGCAATATAGTAGGCCTTTCTTACCACTGTGGATATATGGTGATCACAGATAAGGGTGCTATCAACCTATGTTCCAAAATCTCTCAATACAGGGTTTCAGATAAGGGGGGGTACTGTTAATATTGTAATATTCAAGAACTTCCTCTTGGCCATAAGGGATGATAATGCATTATTGAGTGTTTATTTTGAGTCCTTGGTTTTGGCATCAGTCTTTTGTCTGTGTAAGACCTTTTTGTAGCATGTCAACATCATTGGGGGACTCAGTGATTATGCCCAGTTTGCAGTCATCATCGAACATGGTAAGCCACAGGCCATCTATTTTCCCCTGGACATCTGAGAAATACATTCCAAATGGTAGGGGGCCCAGCAAAATTCTTTGTGGTACACCAGTGGTAACTGGTCTGCTGCTAGAGGTGGAATCCCCAAATTTGGCTGTATGTGTTCTGTTGGTAATCCAGTTGGCTACCCATCTAGTGACATATGGGTTAATTCCCAGCTGTGTGAGCTTATCAATGTTGCCTGAGTGAGAGATTGTGTCAACAGCCTTGGCTAAGTCAAGATAGTCAGTATGTAGCATTTTGCCTTCATTCAAGGCTTTTGTGACATTCTTAAAGTCATTCATCAGGTTTTAATAAGAATGATCTAGCCTTAACAAAGTCAAATTGTGTTTGGACAACAGTTTGAAGGTCACCTATGTCTTTGTTGATAAGGCTTATAACTATTCTCTTCATGGCTTGGCAGATATGACTGGTGAGGCTTAGGGGTCATTGACAGACCCCTTTTATGCAAGGGAATTACTGTTACTGTGTTCCACTCTGCTGGGACAAAGCCAGTACTTACACTGTAGTTCAAGAGAATGCCACCTGGTTTTGCTAGGTTCTGTTTCAGATCATTTAGTATGCAGCCTGGGATGTTATCTGGTCCCATAGAGGCTATTTTTCTGCCCATGGAGAGTGTGGTTATGAACTGCCCTTTGCAGATACAACTGGTGACAGGTAGCAGGTTGGTGATGTCCTCATGGTCAGTAGAGTGTTACCATCCATTACTAGTTTGGCACAGAGTTGCCCCTTCACTTTTGGATTTATCACATAGCTAAAGAATTCTTCCTAATTATCTTTAGCTAGGGATGCTAGTTTAGGTTTTTATGCAGCTTTAGAGGACTCTACATGATAGTACATTTCCTTGTTCAAGCTGTGAACGTTGTCCTTCCACTGCTGACTCAGTTCTCTCTTGTTCTTAGACATTACGTTCTTCCACTTGTTATATAATCTATATATGCCTGATGCCCACCATGGTGGCCTTGTTTTCTGTGAGGACCTTATTTTGATCCATTCCCATTCACCCAACTCTATATATTTGTATAAGTGTTTATACAGGCCATTTTTGTATGCCTCTGCATAGCAGTCATTCTTAACAGTGGTAGCAGGGATTTGCAACTATTTATGGCATCGGTTAAGAGGCTATAGTTTGCTATGGATAAATGTTTCATCCTTTCTGCTCTTGAGGGGGTGTGGGGTATGATTGTGAATGTGAATGAAACTGAATTGCGATCTGACCTAACCAGCGGGCCAACACACTGGGGTTAGTGCAGAGAACTACTATGTTGGTGAGTACTAAGTATAGAACATTTGAGCCCCTTGTGGGGGTGCAGACAATCTGTTACACCACATGTGTATTAAAAAAGTCCACAAACCTTAGGGTGAGCATGTTTGCGCACATATATGACTCCAAATCTAAGGGCGAATAGTTAAAATCACAAGTTACCAAGGTGTTTGGCTGTATTGTGAGTGACTCAACTAGGTCCAAGTAGGCAGAGTGATACACATGGTTCATTGTGGGGTACCTGTAGCTACCAATGATATGGAAGGGGGTTTTACCTGCTATCAGTTGGACTTGGAGTAGCACTATGGATTCGTACTCTATGATCAGTCTTGTGGTGTATTTGTCTTTAATGAAGATGTATACACCTCCACCTTTTGTTCTTTCATGCTCATTTTGTGATTTGAACACGTGGAAGGTATTGTAGCCTTGCATGGCCAGGGGGCTTTCCGTAGCCTTGAACAATGTCTGTGTGACTATACAGACATGGGCATCTTCCAAGGTAAGGAGTTCTTCTAGTGAGTGGAGTTTCTGATTTACACTCCTTGCATTAAGCAGCATAACCTTCAGTTTTGACTCTAGCGGATTCTTCTACATTGAGAATTTAGTTGTTCTTACATTGCCTAAAAAGGCCACTATGGGGGAGGCAAGCACTTTCATATAGTACAGTGAGTCACATTTTCATTCATTCATTGCAACATGGACTATGACAGAGTCATAGCAGTACTTGTTGTTGAGAGAATTGAGTGTGTGCATGATTTGAAGCACCCTGGCACCTGACAGGCAGCTAACTTTTACTTTTCCTTATCCAGCCTGGTGACAGGGACATCTGTATATCTAACTTTGGAGACACTTATTAGCAAGACATTTGGTTTTGAGGTGTTTTGCCTGAGAGGCTTATTGGCTGAGACACTGTTGTGTGTATTATTATGTGTAGTGGATTCTGTCGTGTCTGCACTGTGTGCAGTAGGTTTGCGCTTGTGAGGTCTTTGATCTTTAATTAGGTTTCTAGTGAGTACTTCCATGTATGTGGATTTTTGTGTTGTGATCTTATGTGCAAGAGGTGAATAGTGTGTTCTGAGAACGTTTGATATCTAGGTTGTATGTGAGAGAACTGATTCCAAATTCATAGTATAGATTCAGCTCTCACATGTTGTATTAGTTTGTTTTAGCAGTAAGTGGTTGTCAGAATACATGAGGCAATTGCTATGTTGCCTCAGGATGCCCATGTAAATTAGGCTGCCTGGAGAAATGGTGAGAGACTGTACGTCCATTATGGAAGGTATACACTGTAGTAACTAGTGGGGAGTGGACTAGATGGACCAGGTTTTGGTGTAAGACTAACAAAATGTGCCTATTCTATGGAGGGTTAGGGTTACAAAAATGCGTCAATGTTTCATAATGCACAACTGAGTTGCTCGGAGACAGCAGTGCAAGCTTTGAGCAGCTATGGTAAACTGAATGCAAACTCAACAAAGTACACTAAGCTGGAATCCAAGTGAAGTTAAACTATTTTAAAAAAGTAAACAAATGTAAAGGTCAAGAGTGAGCCTTATTCCAGCAATCCCTAACTCAGATTGGTTCTTGACTGCACAGTTCTACAAGGGTACAGGGAGGCCTTCTTCGTGTAAGAGAGCTTGCTTTAGTGCTCCAGTGATACCAAACAGTTTAGATTTAGCAAGCCTAAATTGAGCCTATACTATAAAATGCAGAAGTAAGTACTAGAAATCCAAAGTGCAGAAAATCACAACAGAAGAATGAACAGTTTAAATAAAGCAGCAATTCAGTAGAATACTCTAACAAGAGTACAGTCAACAAACCTTCCTAGTGTGAAATAAATGGCCTGGAACCCAAGTGCTTAAACCAGAACTAAGACACTTTCAGAATAACAGACACAATATGCCTTCAACCAGCAATTCCCAGCTTAAAAAGGGGTGGGCTATCCTCCCCTACTACAAGGCCGTCTCAAAAAACTCCAGCTTTACTCCATCGCATATCGCCTACTCAGAGGTGATCTCTGCCTAACATATAAAGCTATGTCAAACCCAGAGCTGTTGGAAATGCTACACCTAAAGAAATCCCAATCCCTCTGAGCTACACACTCTAGGGAACTAAACCTTGTCACCACAATAAACAGGACATGCTAGAGGGATAGATTCCTGTCCCAGAGACTTCCCATACTCTGAAACAGGCTACCTATCTATGCCAAGCAAAGTTCTTCATTAGTACTCTTCAAGAAAAATCTTGATGAGTAGATGGGAAATAGGAAATACACCCCGGGGATCACTTCTGTGTCTCTGCTCAACAGTGGCACAGGAAAATAACTTTCTTGGGTGGCATAAGCCAGGGAACCTTGTTGGCTAGGCTTACGTAGGCCCTTGGGCCGATAGCCTAGTACCTACCTATGAACCTATGAACATTTGACACAGAAGTAACTTTTATTTCAATTGTTTTACTATATAACTGTATTCAACTGGTCATATCACAAAGCCTACCTGGAAGCTCTTCCTGGGACTGAGAAGGAGGGGCACTCACATCAATCAGATATTTTGCGCCACTCTGCTGTGAGTTGTCCTGTTGTAGAAGATTCACCAGGATATCCTCATTGGGGGTGAGAGGTGGTTTTGCAGCAGGCCCACCCCTGGTTACCTACTGGTCTTGGACAACAGCAGCTGCAAGCCTTCATGCATATGTTAACATGTGAGTGGTCCAGTGGCACACCTGCTCATAAGTATGGCAATGGCTGCCCATGGCATTTATGTTTGCAATGATCTGCTGCCATAGTTTAAGCCTCTCTGGCATATTTGGACAACTCCTTCCAAGAAGAAAAGTGCCATGTTGTTGGAGAGCATCCACAATTATTGTATTCTCTGTTTCACTGAAAGGGGGTCTGTGCCTCAATGACATTTTGCAGTCCTAAAAGAAAACAGAATAATACACATAAGTATCACGTAACTACAAATTAACTGCTATCAGATAAAACAGTAAAGGTAGTAAAGGTAGGCAGTCAGTAGTAACCACTGGAAAAACATAAAACATATTACAGATGCGAAATTCAAGCTGCAAAACAAGGAGAGTAGCAAGAGGAACATATCCTTGCATGTGCCATAGCAGTAACTTCACTGTGCTCCCCCAAAAGAACAGTCCATTCTAGTTTGTGACATAATAGTAATTTCTCTTTGCATCCCCACCCACTAAAGAACAGGCACATGAACCATTTTGCTAATAAAACACATTTGAAATGCTAAACATGCATTCAAAGGACCTGTCCATGAACAACTGCACATATGTATCACACAGCTTCCTATTTTCATGTATTGCCAATCATTTGTACCTCTGAAATGGTTTGATAAACATGGCCATGCCATCAGTACACTTCTAACTAATGCATACATATAACAGTGTAAAAAGCTTTGTTCACATTATTCATTAATATATTCCAGAGTATGCATTATGTAGATAATAAAATGACAGTATACCTGTTAGAGTTGAATACTCCTCTGTAAAGATAGCTTTGGAAATATTTTGCTTTTCTGAACATTTAGCAAATATCCTCACCATCATTTTGGATAGCTACACATTTGATTTTTATAATGAGGTAGATTATTAATGGATTGCATCTGTCAAGGCTATGTTTTAGAGATGCTAATTACAGTGTAAGCAACTAAATTGCATGCTAATAAACCAATCTGCTGGAGCTATTCAACAAGTTATAAAGTGACCATGTAGACTCCATGCTGGTTTTTCCTGTGGATTTCAAAAGTAGTGGAGTACAGACACAGAAAGACTGCACAGACAGAATGTTAGGAGCTGCTGTTTCTTAACTCCATTTGTATGTGCTACAGGCTGCAGGCAGTGCTTCTGCTGCTGCCAATAGGCCTAGCCCAAGATGGAAAAGAGTTTTCAGACCATATTTATCTTACCACAACATACACAACATGGACATTGTTATGTGCTACAGGGTGGACAGAGACACAATACAGGAACCCTGTGACCTCTGATGGCCTCACCTCAGAGCTATGGCTTTTACCTCCCCATGCTGTGTACTGCTTGCATCACAGTCAGCCCTGAACTAACACTGTGGTAACTGCTGTATTTACAAAGTAAGTTCTGCACATGTACTGCATTGTATAATAATATTATGATATGTCCTTGTATTTCATCACTTAGTACACTAAGCAAGTACAAGTTGGGAGATTTGTACAGACATTACTGTCACATGTGACAGCAGAGAGTTATTTGACTATTATGTGTCAGTTATCATGTAGTAGGCCTCAGGCCTCAAAGATTCACATATTGATACCCCCCAAAAGAAATGATGATCATTGCATGCCCTCACTTTAACACCATACGTTTGTAATTGGAAATCATAACAGGAGAAGTTTGAATGGAATGAGACACTTAGCAGTTTCCAGCTTCACCACCCTCACAAGATCAAACTGGCAAGATGCAAAACAAGGAGAGTAACAACAACAACGTATCCTTGTTTGTGCCATAACAGTAGCTCAGCCTAGGTCCACCCCCTCAGAAGAGCATTATATCCTTGCATGTGCCATGACATTAATTCACCTTTGCCCCCCAAAACAGCAGTTTATGTTTGTTTCTGCCATCCAACCTGTCATTAATTTGATGGCAACTGCATATCATAGTGTTTCCAGTTAATATCCTCACACATTTTAAGGTAAATGATATAGACTGGGTTACACACTGCATGTGTCTGAGTACTGGACAGATAACTGATGAATGACCAAGAAACACAGAAAGATTGGACACAGTTGTATATTTGCAAGGAATAATCAAAACAGGTTGTATGATCACTAAGTGCACTACATCCAAATATATTATACAGAATACATTAACAAATAGGTGATGTGTTGATATCAGTGTGCATTCAGTTCCACTTGGTTGTGTGAGGAATTACATCATATATTTGCTACAAAACTGTTTATGGGGCAAAGATGGATAAGCACCCCCCTCCTATTTTCAGATGGTGCTTTGCAGTGAGAGGTGGGGTCCAGACCTATATAGTCACATCTCAAGTGTACTAACAGTTTCTATTTTGTATGTCATAGATGCTTTGGCTATGTGCATATCATTTGCATGTAGAGCAACAGTACACAAACTGAAAAAAATGAGCGACCCAGGTAACAAACAGGACCTAAAAAGCCACGAATATGCACTGGATATATTCAATTAATAGTACTGGCCATCATGCAAACACATTTCCCGATGGTACACACTCTTGCACAACATGTTTGCTCAATGGTAAGTGCTGTACAACACTTTCAAATATTGCAAATCCAGGATGTGCGTACTCCCAGTAAGTGAGATACCTACAATTGGTGGGAAAACATCATTCTACATTGGTCTTAATCTGTAATAGATATGGCAGGCATTGCTGGAGAGTTTTTGAAATTCCATGCTCAAAGATGGGGTGGCCCAGAATCCAAAGTGTTTGTTGGACTACAAGTGAATGAACATGGACCCAGGCTGTTGCAGATGAACTATCATGGCTTGGATTACAAGGCAGAGACATGGAATAGTCTGGCCCAGGCTCTGAGCAGTGTTACCGGTATCCCCTGCAGCGGTGAACAATGTAAGAATCACTACAGAGACCTCAGGATGAGGAAGAGGGATACCATCAACCACTGGATCGAGGAATGTAGGACTGGGTGCACTCCACAGATGTGTAAGTATCACTTACAGACACTACTTGTAAGAGTCAGGATTGGATTGCTTAATGGTATTCTGTTCTTTCAGTTTTTTACCACAGCGTTCACAGACCAAGAATTGAATGTGTGAATCCATGCCACTAGATTGGCATGGATGCGGGATGTATGTGGTATGTATGCAACATTAGGGTTATTTTAACATTAAAAGTTACAACTCATTTATTGGTTAATTATACAGTTGTATCAAATTGAACATTAATTTCTCAACTGTAATATGAAAGTATGCATGCATTACTCTGGAGGGCAAAACAACAGTTCAGTATTATAGAGTAGTCATAGGTTGCACCTTCAAAATCCATACATTCCAGATATACAATCCTGTTAGGTTCTCATTTAATTTGCAATGTAACATCACAGTTTTAAAGCAGTGTCACCACTGGCTTGCTGTAAACTGTAATCAGTATAGTTGGAACACGAATATGTGCACTATATTTACACATCAAGGATTGCTTTCTTCAGTCTGTAGTATATTGTGCATCTGTTATGAGCTGGGTAGTCTTAACAGTAAACAAAGGTATTTGTTAGGGGTTGGTGCTACTAAAAGCAAAGGTAATAGAATAGAGTCAAATACTTTTATCAGTGCTCTGTATGTCACACATGAAGTTACTAATGTTCTCTCTTTTTTCTCTCTCACCCCAACCCTTTTCTCTCTCTCACTCTCTCTCTCTCTCCTTTTCATTTTTCCCCACAGCACAGTGAGGTAGGCCTGTCCCATGGAATCTCCTGCCCCCACTCCACCAGCTACAGCACTGCTGCTCAGCATATCTGCTGTGTGACATGGTAACAAACCCTCTGCTGCCCCTGCACTATATGGCCCCTCAGGTAGTTCTGCTCTGCAGGATAGGCCATTAGTGCCAGTGGCAGAGGTAGTGAGTTTGTCACCCACAAAGAGCTGCCAGGATTGGTGCATAAGGTTGTGCACCACACAGTTGGTGCATGCCTATGCCGAATGGAGAAACTGCTCTCCATCATTGTATTAAATTACACAAAGAGACACAGATAGACATTGCAGTCATCGGTGCAGTGAAGTGACAGTGATGACAGTCCAGTTGATAACGACTTGATTCTGTCATCCAACGTGATGTCCATGGATTTGTGATGTCCCCACCCAAACCCCAACCATGGTGTTCACCCACCTCATGTGTCCTTCATCATCCCTGTCTCTTGTCTTGTCTGTCTTGTCTGTGTGCAGTTGCTTCTTCACCTGCCCAACTTACTGAAACCAGACATTCCTACATCCCTTCCCCAACAATCCTCTCTCTCTCAAAAAAATGGGCACCTGTCCCCCCAAAAAAAATATCATCCCATACATAGCTCTCCATTTTTCACACATGCCTTCATGACACATGATTTGGTCCAATTCACTATACAACAGACTATTTGTGGTCACCACTGTCTCTGGAGGTGACAGTCCAAATTCATCAAAATATGTGCATATATGTTCATGTTTTATTCCCTTTACTTTTTTCTTTCCCCTGCATGCTCACAATTTCATTACGTTCCTGTCTTTCCCATTTCTTATCTTTGAAGTATAATTGCATGATAGTGCTCATTGCCTACTATCAAATGGCCACCATGCTCAGAGATGGTGTATCCATTTGATAGAGGGCAATGAGCACCACCATGCAATAAGTTATAAGTATTATATAGTTGTATTGGAAACCAGTATCATCTAGCCATATTTTAGAGACTCCATACCAACTATCACACTTCAGACTTTGGATTTACATGAAAATTTATTGAAACTTTTACATACACCTGAATTTGAACCTCTGAACAAAAAAGTACATGTATCACTGCATTAACAGGTGGTGCTACAGACTTGGTTGATTAGCAGGTGTATTTTAGAGACTGTATAGCAAATGGCAGATTTAACCACTGCTGTATACACTTGCTACTTAATTGAATCTCTGGCTGTAGGAATTAATGTACTTAATGCAGTGATAAGTTCCTTTTTGGGGCAAATGGTATCGCTATAGGTAATACATTAAAATATTTTGGTAGCAACATTGCTTATCAATACTGCGGGATGTGCGGCATTGTGCAACAACCCTCACTACTGCTGAAGAAATCTAAATGAGTATCTCGCGATAATGCTTTATAAAATATTACAAAGGATTGCACAATGCTGTTTCATAGAAATTTAATGACGAAGATATGACATTAGTGATATAGGGAGCAAACACAGGGGAGTACAAAGGGAAATATATCCAAAACTGTGTCACTTACTATTGAATGTATGAAATACATTTGCTAGCTAACTGACTTTGTGGCAGCAAGCACTAATGTATTGTTGGAGGCAGATGGTGCTGGGATTGAATACAGGTGGAAGTAGTAGTTTTATAACTGTGCATGATGCTTTAAATATATCTACTTATACTGGTGCATGGTGTGCACCATTGCGCAATAATTCTTTAAAGAAAAATAAATGGGGAAGACAGAAACATGGTGAAATGGTGAGCAAGCAGCCAGGACCCATGCTCCTTAACTAGAAGTGCAACAAAAATTATGGACTCCTAGTCACCTCACCTCTGTGCCTGAAAGTGCACACCCTCTCCTTGTCTAGAACTTGGGTGGCCCATTCCTCCAGTTTGCACACTGCTACACTTTGTGCAAACCAAGTGAGCACAACTAACCATGTTTATGTCAAGGGGTGCATCGGGCAAACGATGGTCAAAAAAAAAACAACATCAACAAGAAAAAAAGAAATTAAAACACAAAACAGACATTTGCATCAGATTTTTGAGCTGTTCCTTGTAAAATGTGTGGTTTACTGGGAAAGCAATGAATATTGAATTCAATATATAATGACATACATTTCTGTTTCATACTTCATATCCTTCAGAAAATGCATGCTAACGCAAAGCAAATCGGTCCCTATTTCAGGCATTTGTCCCCCAATTCGTTTAGCGTTTGACCACATTTCTTTTACTAAAAGGTTGTCTGGAACGATTCACATTCTCATTGTACAGGTTTTGCAGCCAGCAACATTGGTGTGAGCCTTGACACCTTGCTTACATGTGCCACATTATTAATATTAATGGTGCAATGTTGTGCAATGCTGCACGGTGAGCAGTATCGCATACACAATTACATTCCATGTACACTCTGCCCAGAACGTACAAGGAGTTTATTGAATCTGACCATATTCTTTACCTTGCCCAATTCTCTATAGCTTTGCTTACCGTTTTGTTCTTTGCTATAATTCGGCCATTGCTAAAATAGACCTTGTGGTCCAGTTTACAAACCTATCAAATAAATAATCACATACATAAATGAATTAGAAAATTGGTATGCACTGTTTTGTTAGTGATTTGAGTATAGAAGGACTGCTCTTAGGTGTAAAATGTATCAAATGCTGATCTGCTTTTTTTCTAGGAGGTATGTGTGGCCAGTATGCCAACAGAGAGATAACATGAGCTGATGTGAATACTGAGGGGGCTTAGTATGAGAATGTAAGTACTTGGTTCCTACCTGACTGCCTAAGATTTCAGACATGGGAAAAATAAAATTTGTAAAGTATAACAATTTCATTCTCTTGTGTCTAGTATTATGAATTTGAGAATAAATGCTTTCTACCCATTGGGACTGTATGGACAGGTTGAATGCAAATACTGTCTGAAATGATTATTTTATTTGAATCAAGTTTTATTCATGTTTATATGTTCCTGCTTTATGTGATGTTTACCAAATAGTGCCAAATGATAAGCTGTTTCATATCATGAGATTGCTATTGCTTTATGAATGGACACTCAGTAAATGAAAATAGTCTGACTGTTGACTGACTTTTAAGAATCATATGATTACTATTTAAACTATGATATATTTAAATACTAACTTCACATCTGATGAAGTGTATGATGTAAATGCTTGCTTTGCTCTTGGACCAATAGATTACCTATCCATCTTCTAGTGCATGATTTTATGCTGCTTTTAAGGTATGTACATTTCCTTTATAATGTGGATTGCAATGTCCTCTGCTTAATGGAGGGTTTAGTACCTAGGTTCATAGGTTCATAGGAGGTTACTAGGCTAATGGCCCTAGGGCCTTAACAAGCCTAACCATGTAATACTCTTGTTCCTTAGTTGACCATAGTTAGATGGTCATTGTTAGCAGAGCAAATCTGGACTGCCCCTGTCCACAAGGGACATAGGTGCCACCCCTAGGGTGAATTTATGGTCTCCCATTCAATTGTCAAGGGTGCACTTAAATAGGGTTATTGAAGAGCTCTGTTTCATGTGAAATGGGAGTTTATTCCAAACAAGTGACAATCTCTGGGAGACATACCTGTCTCTCCAACATACTGTGTTTATCTCTCAGGCTAGGTTGACATTGCTTGAGCGAGTGATTCTTGTCCTATGTGATTTCCAGACATATAAAGTTTCCATTAGGGCAGTGTCAGAGGACACTGTGTAGGCTAGGCACAGGTCACTTCTCAGCAGTCTGTAGGTTACAGAATACAGAGAGAGGGCCTTCAGCCTCTCCACATAAGTCATGTTTTGGAGGCCCTCAATTTCTTGGTCAAAAATCTCTGTGGTCTCTCCAGTTGTTGCAGGTGTCTGGTGAGGTACATCCAAAATGGAGCATTGTGGTCAATTAGTGGTCTGATGAAGGTTGAGTATAGAGGAGTTATAACATCCTTAGTCTTGAATGCAATGCCCTTATTAATGAGATGCAAAACATAGCAGGCTTTCCTTACCACTGAGTAGAAATGGTGATTGAGGTTCAAATTTGTTGTCAGCCTGTGTTCCCAAGTCTCTCACCACTGTGTTTCAGCTTGGGGGGGGGGTCCTATCAGTAATGAAACTTGCAGGGCTACTTCTTTGCCAAATGGGTTAATGATGTGTCTTTTTGTGTTTAGTTGTAGACAGTGACTCTAGCACCAATCATTAGTCTGTATTACCCCCTTTTTTAATATGTTAACATTGCTGTGGGACTCAATGACTGCACCTAGTTTGCAGTCATCTGCAAACATGGTAAGCCAAAGACCATTGCCTGGACATCTGAGACATAGATTCCAAATAGTAGAGAGTCCAGCACAGATCCCTGTGGTACACCACTGGTGACTGGTCAATTGGTTGAGGTGGAATCCCCAACTTTGACAGTATGCATTCTGTCTGTGAGTCATTTTGCTACCCTTCTAGTGGCATATGGGTTAATCCCCAGCTGGGAGAGTTTCTTAATGATACTTGAGTGGGGTATTGTGCTAAAGGCCTTTGCTAAGTCAAGATAAGTGATATGTACTGATTTGCCCTCATCCAGGGCTTTGGTGACATTCTCAAATAAAGTCCACCAGGTATAATAAGCAAGACCTGCACTTACTGAAGCCAAAATGGCTCAGGTCAAGAGTCTGGAAGTCACCCATTTCCTTGTTGATAAGTTCCATGATAGTTCTTTCCATGGTCTTGCAGATAAGGCTGGTTAGGTTAATGGGTCTATAGTTCCATGGGTTGGTTGATGGACCCCTTTTGTGTAAGGAGATTACTATTGCTGTACTCCACTGTGCTGGAATACAGCCAGTGCTCAGGCTATGGTTAAAGACAGTGCCAAGTGGTTCTGCTAGGTCTTGTTCTAGACTGTTTAGTAAGCAGTCTGGGATGTTATCTGGTCACATTTAGGCTGTGTTTTTGGCTTTAGAGAGGGCAGATATGACCTGCTCTTTTTAGTTGGTAGGTAGTGGACTGGTGACAAGGATGCTTTGAGGTATGTCTGGTGGGGACAGTGGTGAAATTTGTGCAAAATCTGTCTGCCAGTAGGTTAGCAATTTCTTTGGGTTCAGTGTGAATAGTACCATCCACAATCAGTCTGGCACATTGTTGGGCATTCCCTTTAAGATTTCGGACATATCTAAACAAACCTTATGATTGTCTTTAGCTAGAGATGCTAATTTATCCTTGTCATTGGCTTTAGAGGACTTTACAAGATATCTGATTTGCTTGTTCAAGCTGTGGCGGGTATTCTTCCTCTGTTGAGTAAGTTCTCTCTTGTTCTAGGATAACAGTTTTGCCCTTTTGTTATATAACATATTTATACTTGCAGTCCACCAGGATGGCCTGTTTTTTTGGGAGGACCTGGTTTTGATCCTGACAGGTACAGCTGTGTCACTGTCTATACAGCTGTTTAAATGCCTATACAGGGAATCTGTCTACTCCTCTGCATAGGAGTCATTGTTGGCTGTTTTAGCAGGAGGTTTGAAATTTTTATATCCTCGCTTAGGCTAAAATTTGCTTTAGAGAAAAGTTTCAGTTGTTTTACTCCTGTGGGGGGTTATACTCTGATCTTTACTTCAAATGAGACAGATTAATGGTCTGACCTCATCAGGGAGGGTAACACACAGGGGGTAGTGTAGGGATACCACCATGTTAGGGAGTACCAGGTCCAGGACATTTAAGACCCTTGTATTGGTGCAGACTAGCTGTTCCAGAGCATTTGAATTAACAAAGTTCTGAAACCTCAGGGTGATTAAATTTCTGCTCATGTATATTGTCCAAGCAATGGAAGGATAGTTGAAACTTCCCATGACCAAAGTGTTTGGCTGTAAAGGGATTGATTCTAGGATGTCTATGTAGTCAGTGTGTTTCTTCTGTTTCATGGTGGGGGACCAGTAACTAGCAATGATGTGGTAGGGTGTTTTACCTATATTTAATTTTACCTGGAGTAGCTCTAGAGAATTGTACTGTTTAACCAGTCTTGAGGTGTATTTGTATTTAATGAAGATGGATACACCTCTACCTTTGGTTCTTTCATGCTCGTTTTGCAGTCTGAATGTGTGTGAGGCATTGTAGACTTATATGGCTGGGGTGCTCTCTGTGGCCTTGAACCAAGTCTCAGTGACTGCACAGACATCTGCATCTCTCAAGGTAAGGCGTGCTTCCAATGACTGCAGTTTTCTCTTGAGACTCCTAGCACTAAGCAGCATAACCTTGAGTATCAGAATTTTTTTTGACATTGCCTAAAAAGGGTACTATGGGGGAGGAAAACATATTTGCCAGTATCTGAAAACCTAGAGGAGACAGGTGAAGAACATCTCTTGCAAAGCAGCGTGGTTTATTGACCATGTATTCCCAGGCTGACAGATACTGGATCCCCTTGAAATGACACCAGAATCTAAGCCAATTGCTGAAGTTGATGATTATTTGTCCATATTGTGGCATCATCTTGGGTAAAGGTAATCTAGGGTGGCCCTAGGACATTGTTTCTATAGAGAATGGCACAAGTATGGCAGCATACGTTAAATACTTATAACTGGCCAGGTTTAAATGAATATTGGAATATTAATAGTGTTCTAAAAATCAAAGCCCTAACAAGGTGAGAATTCTTAGGAATGTGCATTTTAGTTTAGGGTTATTAAGACTAGTCTTATAAATATAAATAACAATATCAGTATATATTATAAACCACAAAAAAAGTTCCTTAAAACAACAAAACCGAAAAAAGACCAGTAGTATGTTGCTCTTCTGTTCACCAGACGTATTTTATTCCAAAATAAAAATCTCTTAGCGCCTCGGCCACAACCAGCCTTTACAGAGTAAAATTCATTTCTTCTAAAATTTCCTTTTATACATTAACATCACCAATTAATTACCTTCAATTAATTAATTACATTCAATTGACTAAAAATCAAATAAACTTTCCTTAAAGCTAAAACATCATTGAATAAAGCTTTGCCAGTTACATTCTGTATTCAAACCATTAGGTTGTAGGGTATTGCATTTAATAATAAAAATATATTCATTTTTTCTAAGTGAATGTTTTAACATTTCTACACTTCCAAAATATTGTAAAACCTGTTCTAAAACTGTTACTTTTAAATTCTTAATATCACCTACATGTACATTATTAAAATGTTCTGCTATGGGACTTATAACTTTGTTTTTCTTAATATCCCTAACATGTCCTTTTATTCTTTCACTTAGGCTTCTTTTGGTTTCACCTATATAGTATTTATTGCATGAACATCCTATGGCATAAATAATTCCTCTACTTGTGCAGGTAAAAGTCCCTTGAATCTCAAACTTTTTTCCTTTTATTTTCTCAAAAGTTGTTGTTATATGTTGGCAAATAGAACACTTTCCACAAGGAAAGGTTTCAAATTTTATTAGACTCTTGATAACTCTTTTTTTTTGGTTTAAAATATTTACTATGAACCAAGAAGTCTTTTAGATTCCGTCCCCTTTGAAATGAAAAACGTAAATTCTATTTGTGAAAGTGATGGAACCTTTTTTTTCACCTGTTTCCAATACCCCCTTATTAGCTCATTAAACCTGTTTGAAAAAAGGGTATATTTGGAAACAAAAAACAAAAAAAATATTCATTGATGTTTCATTTATATTTTTATAATTCCCTATATTTTTGTTATTTGAATTTTCAGTCCTTACTTCCACATTACCATAAATTTTGGCGTAACTGTCTAACACTTCATCTTGTTTGTAGCCTCTACTTACAAACAAAGCTACAGCTTTTTTAGCTTCATTCCGTGATTCATTTTCATCACTACATAATCTTTTTATCCTTAGTAATTCTCCATTCTCCATAAGGAATGGAAGTTAAAGTATGATATGGATGACAGCTGCTAGCATGCAACATCCAGTTAGCTTGATTAAAGTTATAGGACATGAACCTAGGTTCACCTTTAGGAACAACAGGTCCTTGAAAAGACAGCTCTGCTACAAGATTGACAATGTACAACAGTATAATCAATCCGACAGGTTAGGTACGTACTGTTGTAGGAGGTATACAGCCTGTCAATATATACATATGGGAGGCCGCTTTTTACATCCACACAAGGGGTTCATCTTTGAGTCTAATTTCTATGCTGATTGTCAAACGAAAAATGTGGTTTACTTTAGTTATTGCACAATCTGCTATGCTTTTTACATGGGAAAGACCAATCGTTCTTTGAAAGACAGAATACTGGAGCATATAAGGGATGTCAGGAATGCTAAGGAAAGCAGTGCACTTGCAATGCACGTCAAAGAAGAAGGTCACACACTTGGTTTTAAGTTTTTTGTACTTAAAATAGTGCCTGTCAATAAAAGAGGAGGTAATTTGAATAGTCGTACAGAATGTGTTGAGCAGGAATGGATACTCAAATTCCAGGCGGATGTACCACCTGGACTTAATAATAAAGTATCCTTAAAACCTTTTTTAAGAGCAAGATCACTGAAACATTAATATTTGTATGTAATATGCATATATAGTACATACTTTTAGTAATGTCCACTGTGCTTAACCTCTCTCTATATATTTTTATACTTTTTATATGTACTGCATTTTTTGCACACACAGATTACATACTTACGTATTTTATGAATATATTTGTGTATATATACAATTTTAATACATGGCTTTATGAAGGTATTATTAGAGTTTTAAATAGTTAGGATATTTGTATAGTTGTTGACCATTTCATTTTATAACATTAGCGCCTTGGTGTGCTAGCACTTTAATTTGCACTCCACATGCTTTTATGTCTTGTTTTTATTGGTTGCTATGTGACTTATGAGCCTATTTAAAATGTTTTGTTAAACCTGTTTAATGTTAGTCTGATGAAGTGGGAGTTATCCGCGAAAGTGCTCACTTTCTCTGTGTTCTGTTATATTAAACAGACTTTTGTTAACGTACCTGCTGTTTGCTACCAACGCTTTTTTTTTGGATATTTACAGTTTTACATCATAGGCTGCAGTATCCAGGGGAAGATTTTTTCTTTTGTGTTTATCAGTCTTCCCCACTTAAAAACTACTGCAGGAATTACAGATGGCTATATATACAATATATTTCATTTTACAATCTGCATATGAGCGAATGCTATATTGCTTGTTTGTAATGAGGTAAACAAGTTCATTACTGGTTGAAATGTATTTACAAGAAGAACATGATCTACTTGGAAAACTAACAATTCTTACCGACATAATATAGTTGGTGGAATACAAATGATAGCATAGATGTTGTTTTAAATTCTTGTTCCTCTTAAATGTGAATTGTGGTGTACATCCAACTACTTATTTTGGTTTAGGGTTAATCAATAGGATCTTCTAGTTGTTTTTAATAATATCACATATATGGTTTACATCACTGTCATAAGTTAAGATAACCTTATTATTGTTGAGGTGTGGATGTGTCTGTCATCTCTGTGGTAGGTGAATCTGATTGCTGTACCCACAAAAAATGTCACACTTGATTCTTTCTTAGGTTATCAGCATCAAATAATTGTTTCTCCACATCCTTTTTCTTATAGCCTCTTTCATACAAATTATTGCAAAGTTTATCTAATGCTTGTGCAACCCCTTCATTTCTCATACGCACTCGAAGTCCTCGTGACTTTATTCCTTATTATATTACGGAAAAGATGAGGAGGATGCATGCTATTTCTGAACAAAATATTGTTCCTCCAGCAATATTTCCTATATAACATTGTATTAATTGTCCCTCTAATATCCATGGAAATTTGCACGTCAAGAAACTCAGTCTTGCCATTAGAAGCATGCATTGTACAACATAAAAAAATCAGTGGTTGATTCCAAGTAGTGAAGAAAATCATTCAAAGAATATGATGCACCTCAACATAATAAAAATACTTTGTCATCAAAATACTTATAAAATCTGACTGATGATAAAAATGGATTGTAATCATTGAAAATAAAGTTGGCATCCCATTCTGCTAACACCAAGTTGGCATAGCTGTTTGCACATGGGATGCCCATCACAATCCCCTTCTCTGACAGTAAATATCCTTCTTGGAAACAAAAGCATTATTCTCCAAGATCAAGCTAAGGAGATTACAGATAAGTTCAATCTTGTTCATGTTGAAGTCGTTATTCATTTCCATGAGCGTTTTAATGGCAGATATGCCATAAGTATTAGGGATGACAGTAAAGTGGCTATAAATATCATGCAAAACTATTAAGTAGCATGCATCTTCAGCAGAAGTATTTTTAAAGACATGTAAAGACTGTAAAAAGTGTTTTTTATCTTTTATAACAGCCTGAGCTCTAGCTAAAAGTGATTTTAACTGTTTATCTGCATATTCATGCTTCTAATGACAAGATTGAGTTTCTTAATGTGCAAATTTTCATGGATATTTCATGGATATTAGAAGGATGATTAATACAGTGCTATATAGGAAAGACTGCTGGAGGAACAATATTTTGTTCAGAAACAGCATGCATTTTACTCATATTTTTTGTAATATAGCAAAGAATCAAACAATGAGGACTTTGAGATTGCATACCAGGAATGAAGAGTTTTCAGAAGCATTAAATACACTTTGTAATAATTTGCATCAAAGAGGCTATAATACCAAGGATGTGGAAAAACTGTTACACTTCAGAAGATCGAACGGCTGAAATATCGAAGATCATATGGTTGAGACCAAGCAGATGTTGATGATGATGATGATGATGAGGGTTGGAAGGCACACATGACATGGGTCTGCACACAGTAGGAAGGGACAACTCCAGGCTGAGTATTTTGTGTGGTACAGGCAGAGTGGAGGCTGTCACCCATAGAGGGGGAAATGCTAACCCATTATCAGCACACTTAGCTTGACCAATGCTATGAGTGTTTTCCCTTTTGTTGGCTCAGTTCTTGAAGCCAGCAGGGAGAAAAAATTTTAATCCACTTCAGGAGGTGTTATGCATCCAAGACATGTCTATTTTGTTGTCAATAACCAACTTCAGCAACAGTTGCTGTTGTGGCTGTACTATTACAGACAATGTGGCCAGGTCATCTCTTAGTAAGAAAGCTCACCGCTGTGCCTTCAGTCAGACACAGCCATAATTATCACTCTTCCAGATATGGCCTCAGTAGGGGTGGGTTATGGTTGAGGCTTCTGCTCAAACACATCTTCCTTTAGACCTGTAAAGTACAGACAAAGTTGGAACGTTTCTTTAAGTGTACTAATCCAGTCAGTTTGACGGGTATATACCTGGTAAAACATATATCAGTAATATGAACCCTGCCATGTTATTAATTTGAGCCATCTCCCACATGGTTAATATCCTGTTTTTCCCATGCTGGGACATGAAACAGTTTTGTAACTGAGCTGTGATAGGAGGATGAAAAAGTGGAAGCACTCCTAACCATATGCCCTTTATCATGTCCAGTATGCTGCTAGTTGTGTGCATGTGTTTAAGTATACAGACTCTGAGATGTGGTGACAGTGCAATCAGCATATTGGCACACTGGCATACATTTCAACTGCCTCCAACTGATGAGCACCATATATTACCCCCATAGATATCAGTCATAGCATATCCAAAACATATCTGCATGTAGCAGGATTGTGTGAGCACAGTGAATTGACATTACTTTCCATCAACACCAGCAACATACATAGCAAGTTCTCACAGTAAATAGCAAGGTCATATGGCAGAAAGATCTACAAGTATCAAGTTCACTTATTTACAAAACACTGCCAATATCTCCTGTAAATAAATAAAACAATATATATCAACCAACGAGTCAAAGGTATGAGTGCTTAAAAGAGCCGAAAGCTCCAACTCCAATTCAAAATCCAATCTGTGATTGGATAAAGACTAATTGGTGGTGGTATTTATATAGGGTGTGACTGAATGGTGGAATGCATGTTTGAGGAAGTTCTAAGTTGAACAAAAACGCGATGAGTCAGTTAAGTGTTCATGTTTATTGCTTTACATTTTGGCTGATTAATAAACTTTTGAATTTATCCCCTGGTTGCTGTTTTGTGGTTTGCGCTCTTCAGTGCTATTGGATTTTGAATTAAAATAAAAAAAGTTAATAAATGCAAAACTGCTGACACAATGATGGGATATTGTTGCCTAATCTCTTCCTTCCACTAATGGGAGTTTAAGAGGGAGGCAGTATTACAAGTCACTGTAACTATACCTGCATCATTTACCAGTCCAGGTTATGCCATACCTTGTGCAGGTCATATGAGGCGCACACTTCGCTAAAAGGGAAGTCATAAGACACCAGTCATCATCATCTTCTTTCGGCTGTTCCCATTAGGGGTTGCCACAGCAGATCACCTGTTTCCATTTCTTCCTGTCCTCTGCATCTTGTTCTGTCACACCAACCACCTGCATGCCCTCCCTCACCACATCCATAAACCTTATCTTAGGCCTTCCTCTTTTCCTGTTACCTGGTAGCTTCATCCTTAGCATCTTTTTCCTAATATACTCAGCATCCCTCCTCAGCACATGTCCAAACCAACGTAATCTGCCTCTCTGGCTTTGTCTCCAAACCTTCCAACCTGGGCTGACCCTCTAATATACTTATTCCTAATCCTGTCCACCCTCCTCACACCCAGTGCAAATCTTAACATCTTTTATTCTGCCACATCCAGCTCAAACTCCTGCCTTTTTGTCAATGCCACTGTCTCCAACCCATATAACATAGCTGGTCTCACTACCCTCTTGTATACCTTCCCTTTCACTCTTACAGGTACTTGTCTGTCACAAATCACTCCTGACACTCTTCTCCACCCACTCCATCCTGCCTGTACTCTCTTCTTCACCTCTCTTCCACACTCACCGTTACTCTGAACTATTGACCCCAAGTATTTAAACTCATCCTCCTTCGCCACCTCTACTCCTTGCATCCTCACCATTCCTCTACCCTCCCTCTCATTCACACACATATATTCTGTCTTAGTCCTGCTGACCAAGACACCAGTAGAGGGTCTATATTATTCTAAAGAAAACTCACTTCAGTGAAACCCGTTTGAGCGACACATACTGAGCAAATATCTCAAATATCAAAGAACAAAAATAAAAAAACTAACACACGGAAACTATCATTAACTGTTTTATGCAGGGTGCAAGCCCCCCTGCACCTCCCACACCCCCATTACTTAAAGATACCAACTCCAAGATCGCACTCCATTGAAGTAAAGGGAAGAATTCCCTATGGCGATCTCCGTTCACTTTTGGGATATTTGAGACATTCGCTCAATATGTGTCGTTTAAATGGGTTTCGCTGAAGTGAGTTTTCGTTTGAATAATATAGACCTCCAGTAGCTACTCCATTAACTAACTATGAAGGAGGCAGATAATATTATTTTATTCTTTAAGAAGCAGATATGTACTCTGCAATGGTTACTAGTACATAACATGATTATCCCTGACTACACCAAATGGCAATTACACATACAATATTACTTTCTGCATCATAAGTTGCTCATTCCATTATATGAGGTTCTGTGATATGTACCTATGCACTGGTCAACTACATGAGTCCACGTATGCTATATCCTTGATATGTCATAGGAAAAACTGTTATCTTTACCTGGCATAAAAAAAGTAATTACGCATTTGAGAGACATTTGTGGGACATGGGCTCATTTACCAGTGCATTATTCAATTGAGCATAAAATTGAAGAGCTTGTGGCAGTGCACACAAGAGGCCTCTGGAGTACAGTTACAACATTGGTTATGTGGCAAGATGAAATACCCAACCTGCTTATAGATCTCTTCCTGAATTCCAGGCTATTAAACCCCATTACTCCGATATGGCATGTGTCACACTGATAGGTATATATTATTGATGTGTTGTGTATTTTGGCTTTTCCCGGTTAGGGGTCGCCACAGTGGAACTCCGGTCCGCTAATGATTGGCAGTAGATTTTTATGTGCCAAGTTGCTGGCCCTGATGCACAACCTTCAATGAAGGTACGCCCCTTCACGAATGTCTCCACACAGAAGACGCTTTAGCTGAGAATCGAACAGGACAAAGTCTTACTGTGAGGCAGATAGGTATATATTATTATGAGTGTAAATCGCAGAGCATATATCTTCTTCAACTGTGTGTTATCTGCGCTCTCTGTATGGGTCTTTGCTTTTATGAGCAACATGTCAACCCACCACATAGGACCTATGTTTCACCTTTACATACATCTACTATTCAGAAGTGAAGCTTGTACCTGTAAAGAGTGCCAAAATCTAGGTCTACAGGTGTTCCACCAGCATTTTACATGCAATACAATGCAATCACTATACTACAGTATGCATTTGTTTCCTGCATTTTCATACCTAGTATCTTAAACTTCTCATCAGTATAGAATGTGTGTGTGTGTGTGTGTGTGTGTGTGTGTGTGTGTGTGTGTGTGTGTGTGTGTGTGTGTGTGTGTGTGTGTGTGTGTGTGTGTGTGTGTGTGTGTATATAAAATGTATTAATTTATTTATTGTATATAATTTCATTTGTTTGTTAATCAGTTGTGCAGACTGGATTGTCCAGGGATCCTTTCCAGCCATTACCTGCTTGCTGAAGCACAAAACAGATGCTCATGAATATAATACGAATCACATGAAGTACATTTAAGCAACTAAAAGACAAAGACATTTGCAACAGAATATAAATAAGTAACTTAAGTGGAAACATAAACTTAGAGTGGCAAAATAACTGGCAATAGAAAAGAGATGAACAACCAAACCCCAATAAAAATACTACTCTAAAGTTAGAAGGTACAGCTACAGTATATAAAATGTTTTGCATTTTATGCTTGAACTTGTTCCCAATATAACTGGGCAAATAGAATTGGTAGCCATTTCAAATTCTGAGATTTGTTAGAGGGTGTCCCAGAATAACAAGACTGAATGACCAACAATCCAAATTTATACATACTAAGTCTGAGAATCTACTTCTTAAAATATTTACTTTTCTCCTAGGGAAACAGATCTCAAAGTTGGTGTATACACATATATATATATATATATATATATATATATATATATATATATATATATATATATATATAAATATATATATATATATATATATATATATATATATATATATATACATAGGTTCAGTGGGTGTGAGAAGCTTGTCTTTAATGGCAGAATGTGCTGGGGGGTGCAAATAACACTTTAATAGAGAACATCCATTATTAACATTCAATGTTTTACTGCATTTCAGGCTTTTTTTTTTTTTTTGCAATTACAGGGCTTGCACCTACAAGTCTGAGAATTAGGCAGAAGAGCACTAGAGTGCATTTGTAAGTACATACAACATATTAACTAAACAAATATCTGCATATTTAATTTTCAAGGTATCCTTGGAGTGGGTCATGACTATAATAGGGAGCAGTTACACATTGCTGTCACTTGTTGCCACAGGTCTCACCATCTTCAGAAGAAGTGGTGGTAGGTAGAGGCTGAATACATTCATCTCTGCTGAGAATTAAATCCTACTGCAAGTATTCCGGATGAATGGGCAATGCCTGTTGGGAAGTGGGAGGGGGTGCTGACCAACTGCAATGTCATGAGTGTGACAAAGATATGATCAGTCACATCAATATGAACACATGACAGATAATGGCTGAGATGTCAGCCAAAAGAAGTGGCCTATATTAATGCATGTGGAGGAATGCCTATTTTCTCTAGGAAACAGGCACACTGAAAATCTCTGGAGGTCTGGATATCATTCTTGGCTTGGTCCAATCTCAAGTTTATGATTAGATATGCGTCAGGTTAGTATAACATATAGCAGATATTTTTGCAGCAGTAATGCACATGCAGTGTTTAGGCTGAATACATGACCCACTGCTTAATTATTTTAATAAGAACATCAGGAGTACAAGAGTGTAAGGATAACGAGGGAAGTATATTTCAGTTGCATATCTGATTTTACATGAACACCTTTGACATGAATGCCACATCATGTGTCTACCTCATATAATTATGCTCACTGTGATTTCCTTTGCTTTGTCTTCACTGGACAGACTGAGGTACTGGTGACATGTTGAGGCTGGTACAGCACAAATGACTAATGT
>NC_056732.1:755654110-755711610 GCF_019279795.1 Protopterus annectens | reverse complement strand
AAAACAGATTTACCATAATGTTGCAATTGACTCAGGTCCAGTTTACAGTACTACCTTCTAAAACCGGTATTTTTAGGAAAAACATGATACAGCATCAAGAGGCAAGGTGCAAGAATGGTAACTATACTGCTATGGAAAACCATGCATATTCTAATGGATGCACTTAAGACAAATAGAAAACATCTTTTTTTGGAAAGGTGTCCAAGACAGTCAGTGCAAGTTAAGGTATTGAATCAAGTACTGTTTGATATATATATATATATATATATATATATATATATATATATATATATATAAAACTGAGGGAAGGAACCATCCCCTGGTACAGTGTAGAGAGAGAGAGAGCTAATGATTAGTTGTTCTGTTCTAGGAGTAAGGCAGGGGGATGCCATGAGAATATCGGGATCTCTCAAGGTTATGTGGATACCATCAGTTTAGTAGACCCTCATCATCCACACACCACAACATAACACTAATAACAAGACACATAACTCTCCTAAACAGTGTGCCACTCAACCAAAGCCCCTGAGGCAAAAGAGCATGCCCAACACACTATTCATAGGTGACTCGATAATGAGGCACACTGATGTCCCACTCACTAGGTTGAATAAGGAGAAAGTAACAGTCAGCTGCCTGTCAGGCGCCAGGATCCGCCACATAACGCACACATTCAGGTCCCTCAACAACAGGTACAAATAGGACTTGTACATGTGGGTGTGAATAACCTGAGACGTACCTCCCTGGACTACATGAAAAGAGACATGGAGGAGCTCTCGGATTATGTAGCCCAGGCGGGTATAACCTAGCCCTGAGCAGCATCCTACCATCACCCAGAATGATACCACAGTACAAGCAGAAAATGATTGACTTTAACAATTGGCTAAGTTTCTGGTGTCATTCTAAGGGGATCCAGTATCTGTCTGCCTGGGATGACAAGATTGACAGACCTCAATGCTTTGCCAGAGATGGCCAGCATCTGTCACCCTTGGGGTTCCAGATACTGGCCAAGGCTCTTGCCACCCCTATAG
This sequence comes from Protopterus annectens, assembly GCF_019279795.1. Lineage (NCBI taxonomy): Eukaryota > Metazoa > Chordata > Ceratodontiformes > Protopteridae > Protopterus > Protopterus annectens. The sequence continues at coordinate 755,710,582 of NC_056732.1, read as the reverse complement.
TGCCTTTTATAGGTGGTGTTCCAAAGTCCAAATTACCACTGTAACAGCTACAAACAAATGCAATTTGAGGGTCATGCTGCTCAATGCTAGAAGCCTAAATCTCAAAATGCACACACTTGAAGTACTCCTTAAAATGGAAAACATCGACATTTGTGCTGTAACAGAGACCTGGTTCAAGGCAGCAGAAAGCACCCCAATGATTTCTGGAATTCATTAATTCCAATGCCCTGGACCAACTTGTTCTTAGCCCCACTAGAGGTAGCAACATCCTTGACCTGGTCATTCCTAACATGGGCACTGTTGCTCCACACCAATATTCAGCTCCTCACTGGTTAGATCCGATCACAAGCTAATCTCATTGGAAATCCACATCCCCCCCCCCCCAACAAAGGTAAACACCATGAAAAATTTCTCCAAAGCTAACTTTGGGCTCCTAAAAACAGAGGTGGCTAACTTCATGGATCCCATGCAAATGGAAAATAGTTGCATGACCACCATATCATACACCAATGCACTGTACAAACATGTACACAAATGTATGGATCTCGCCATACACAATAGAACTACGATGCTCTCCTCAAAAAAAAAAAAAGGAAGCCAATCTGGTGGTCCCCTGCCATAAACAAACTCTACAACAGAAGGAGGAAACTGATGTGGAATAGGGTGAAGTCCAAAGACTGGAAAGACTCCCTTATCAGCCTCAGCAAAAGGTTGAGATCCCTCATCAAATCTTCTAAAGCTAGCTATGAAAACAGAATTGCAGCAGATAGTAAAGACAACCACAATGCCTTCTATAGTTATGTAAAGAATCTACATGGCAATACCCCGATTTGATATGAGCTACTGCACAATGGTATCTCCTATACTGAGCCAACAGATATTGCAAATATACTGGCAAACAGATTCAGTGCTAACTTTACCCCTCTCTCTCCCTCCAAAGGACCAATCACAATACCAGTCGATTGCCAGGCACCCAGTATTACTGCTGCACAGGTTAAAACAGCACTGTCCAAGGCCAGGAATACAGCTTCTATGGGACCTGACAGTATCCCTGGCTGTGTTCTACATGGACTACAGAGTGAACTGGCACCTCGCCTGTGTGACCTGTTCAATGACAGCCTCACCTCAGGCTTTGTCCCCACCGAATGGCACACTGCTACAGTCATCCCTCTCCACAAAAGAGGAGCAACTACAGACCCTGGGAACTATCGCCCCATTAGCCTGACAAGTCTGATATGTAAAGCTGTGGAACCCATCATCATGGACCTAATAAAAAAGGATATAGGGACTCTCCAAACTCTGGATCCTACACAGTTTGGTTTTGTGAAGAGTAGATCATGCCTGCTCAACTTGGTTGACTTCTTTGAGTCAGTCACCAGAGCTGTGGATGAAGATAAGGTGGTTCATACAGCCTACCTTGATCTGGCCAAGGCCTTTGATACCATTCCCCACTCAGGAATCATCGAAAAACTTACTAAACTAGACATCAACCCCTATATCACTAGGTGGGCTGTAAACTGGCTCACAGACAGAACCCACAGTGTGAAAGTAGCTGATTCCAAGTCAAACTGCCAACCAGCCATGAGTGGAGTCCCACAGGGTTCAATCCTGGGTCCTCTCCTGTTTGGTATCTACTTCTCTGAAGTCCAGGCCAACACGGAGGGACTCTGGCTGTCAAAGTTCACAGATTATTGCAAGTTGGGCGCTATTATTAACTTCCCAAGTGATGCTGACATCCTACAGAAAGGCCTCAGTGAGACTAATGACTGGTGTTAGAACCATGGCTGTAAGCTCAATGCCAAAAAATGTGTCTTCATCTCCTTTGGGAAAAACCCAGTTCCCTTGAATTACCACATTGATGGTAGTCCACTGAACCCAGAAGGCATTATAAGAGATCTGGGAACTCAGGTTGACAGCAACCTCTCTTTTGACCACCACGTTGCCACTGTGGTCAGAAAGTCCTTTTATGTGGCACATCTCATTACTAAGGGTTTTGCATCCAGGAAGAAAGAGGTCATTGTTTCCCTCTCCTTTTCCCTCATTAGGCTAATCATCGAGTACAACACCCCATTTGGCATGTACATCAGTAGACACCTGTAGCAACTGGAGAGGCCACAAAAGTACCTCACAAAGAGGATCCTAGGCCTTAAACACTTGTCCTATATGGACAGACTCAAAAAACTCCAACTATTCTCTGTCTCATATCACCTACTTAGAGGCAATCTCTGCATGACTTACAAAGCCATGTCAGACCTAGCTCTGTTAGAAATGCTACATCTAAAGAATTCACAATCCCTCCACACCACACACTCCAGAGATCTCAACCTCACTACCACAACCAACAGAACATGCTGGAGGGACAGGTTCATAACCCAGAGACTGCCCATGCTATGAAATAGACTTCCCATACATGTCAAGCAGAGCACCTCAAAGGCCCTCTTCAAGAGAAATCTTGAGTGAATGGGAAATAGAAAATTCACCCCTGGGTACACTCCAGTGGCTCTACTCAACAGAGGCACTAGCAACTAAGGTTAGGTGGCACAATGCCAGGGTAATCCTATGGGCTAGGCTTGTAAAGGCTCCAGGGCCATTAGACTAGTACACACCTATGAACCTATGAACACAGGTAGTACATAAGGTCACATTTGCTGTACAATATGTTTTATTAGAGATTGCATGCCTTATGAATGACTGCATATATATTTGAAATGTCTGTTCATCAGATTACTTCATCATTATCTTCAGTAGCACTACAGGAACAGACAGAATGTGCTATATGTGGATATCATTTATTCCAAACTACATTTGAATTTCAGATGTATTAAACACAAAAAATCTCCAATAATGTATAAAGCCACAGGCCACTAATGAAAAAGAAATACTGCACCATGTAAAACTGCTGGTTTATTATCAAATATTTAGTGGTTTCATTCCTCAGTAAATCAGAATTTTATCAGAATACTTAAACATGTAGCATTCTTTCCTTTTGTCAAAGAAAAGAGAAGAAATAATTCAACTGACATGATTAAACATTTTGTTTGTTAAAACAGTTAATCAGCTTCCTTAAAATATATTAGTTCTCTGAATTATAATCATATTAAAAAATCAGTATTAAACTGTTAAAAACACCCTGTCAGTTGATAAGTTATACCCTAAGTTCATAAAAATTGTAAACATTCCAGAACATCCAATCATGTGTGATAATTCATTAATTCATGCTTTATTCAACTATATAAAATATTATTAAATTTTGTAGTCTCAGAATTACATGATAAATAATACAGAATACAGCTATTAAGAAAACAACCATAAATATAACAATATATTTGTGGTATTTCTACCCTCAATAATAAAAGTCTGTTAATAGAAATTTGTCATTGATCCCCGGTGACTGGGAAGCATTCAAAATGATTTGCCAGTAAAACTCTTTATATTCGGACATGCTTCTGAAATATCACACCTAATATTGCACAGCTCTTTCTCCAAGATAAAGAAACAAAAACTTTTTAAATTCTTTACATTAATTATTGTGTTTAGATAGAGCATTAATAGGACCCCTTTTCTTAATTGCATAACAATGTTGGTAAATCCTGACCTTAAGTGTCTTTTCCATTTTACCTACATAAAGGTAAGGGCAGGCCATGCTGCTGCATAAAGCCACATAAACTACCCCTCTGTGTTATCATAATTTCCATTTGCAGTTATTACTTTTGTGTAGTTAGCTATGGTAATCTAAACACTATCATAAACAAACCTGCATTGAGCTTAAGTCCCACACTTAGACATACCTGTCTTTCCAATGTATTGAAAATGGACGTCAGTGTTGCAACTTTCAAAATATTTTTTTTTAGGTTCCTACCTCTTTTAAAAACTATATTATGAGTTTCACCAAAATATTGAACAGACCCAATGAGGCAATGACTCTTTTCCTATTCCTATTTAAAAAATGCATTATATCACTGATGCTGCTATTGTAGGACAAGACAGTTGATCTTTCACTTTCATCACCATCCCTTCTTAATGACCCCATATTTTTTGGATATCAAATTAAGAGTTTAAACCTCACCATTCTTTAACAAATCACCTCATCCATGATGTCATTTAGCAATATCTCAAGATATTTTCTTTCAATGAACAAGCTTTTAATATATAGAGTTCTTAATTAAAAAGCCATTCTTCATACCTAGTCTGTACAGCCTTACCATTTGTCCTTTTAATAGATTTCTCTTTTGACAAACAGAACAGCAGCTACTGTAATACAAAAAGCTGTTAGAATACATGTATTTTCTAAAAATGCTGGAGTCTTACCTAATCTCACTTTTATTTTTCAAAAGTTTTACAATTAAAAAACTAATTTTGTCAGTATTTACTTCCCCTGTAAATTTTAAAAACTTGGTGATGTCATTGACATAATAAAAAAGAAACTCAATATATAGCTCTTCGCCACCAGTTCTAATGATAAAAAGATCATCCAATTGTCTTATATATGTGTGAATATGTAACCAGTAGGGTGAAGTCAAAACAATCTAATTTTCCCACCACCATAGTATGATGTTAGCAATTATTGGTGCTGCCTTTATGCCTCTCATCACACCTTTTTTGCTGTTCATATTATTCTGACCCCAAGCAGGCATTATTAGTCAAAACTATGTCATTCAGGGAAACAAAATTTTAATGTCATCATTATTCATGCTCCTATTACGTGCTAGTGCCTGTAAAAAAAAAACACTCCATCTCTGTACAATGTGGGATTACCAAAAACAGGTCCTTAACATTAATACCAATAAACAAGGCATCATGCATGAATTCACAACCTGCAATACTTCTCAAAAATGCCAGGAATATTTTAAAATAGTGGCTTATTATCAAAACAGTTCTTAAGTTTATAATTCACATATTTAACAGTGCACTCTGTTTTTGACCTACATGCATCAACAATCTCTCTCAAAGGAGGATCCTCTACTGATTTGTGAATTATATAGAGCCCAAAAATGGATGGAGTTATAGGTTTATATACTCATAGGTCATTTAAAACCTGAGGTTGGAAATCATGCTCTAATATTAAATCATCAAACAACATATTGATTCTCCTGTAGGCAATTTTCAACTATTTCCTAGAAATTACAAAATAGTCACCATCATTTAAATAATCCAGCATTTTTTTTAGAATATGTCAAACTGTTCATAACAGCCTCCCCCACCTTTTTTCAGGCCTCATAAGACATATATTTCTATCAGCACTTAGCATTTTTAATAAATCCCTTTCAATTTTAGATAAATTCTGATAACATTTGTCCTTATTAATATTTAGCTGTCTAATATCTTGCTCAGAAAATCCTTTCAAAATATAAAACTTGAGAATCTAATGAAGGATTGAAAGTACTCCTCCTTGAGGGTACATCACTAATCTGATTATCAGTACCCCTGTTCTGAAAAAAATAATTTTAAGTTAAGCTTTCTTTTCTAGTATACATTTTTGAGTCAGTCATAATATCTGGCAATGGTAATTTTGTGGAAGGAATACAATTAAAGAATTTGAAAAAAAGTTGTCCTAAAGATGAGGAGATCTTCAAGTGGCTATAGTTATAAATTTTAAAACCTCCAAAAACAAAAGCAGTACCTTCAGATTCCATCATATTCACTGGGCTCTGCCCCTACCCCTGCCTCTTTTTTTTTTTTTTTTCTTGAGGACCACATGGCAATCATAATCATGTGCCTTGCTATGTTACGACATTATTATATCATTTGTCATTAACCTCTGTGATCTCCTTGGTAAAGGCCTGTCTGCTTCATTCATTTGGATATTATCAATGACAAATTCATCACTGCTGTGTGCTCCATACTTCTTGCTACAAAGGTAACCCTATTTCTAGTTGAAATAGGATATGCCATTTACTTCTTCTACTCCTACTTGGCTCGAAGCAACCTTTTTTTATTTCCTTTTATGAATAACATTGCAATGATTTTCAACATTAAGGTACAGATACTCTAAATTGTTAATAACAAATGATTGATGATCTCCTTAAGTATACTCCTAATGTATTGTTCCAGTTTATTTATCCCTCATTAGTAGATGCATCAGACTTAACAAATACTTCCAAAAGCTCGCCATGAAATAAAGGACCTTATTTCACATTATTAGGAAATGTAAACCTTCTCATTCATTTAGGAGCTCTATTAGAGTTGAGTTTGATGTTTTAAACAGGACAGGTTATTTGTTCACTGGTACAATGTCAGAAACAATGGCATGCTATGATGCACAACAGAAGGCTGATGTTTATGCAGAATGACTGCTGATGATGCTGCTGTTGTTCTCATAGTCAAGGTACAGTGTCAGAATAGTGGCACACAAACTCAGAATGAACTGGAAATGTCCCTTACAGGTGAGCAGGTTGATAACTCCTTAATCAGTGAAACAGACTTACTCATAGCGTATCATCAGAAAATGCCATAATCTAAAAGGTGAAGTCAACTTTTGGCTCACCATCTCTTTCTTGTGGATATGTTGATTTTTATGAGGAAGACACAGCATCTGTGCTGCTTATTCACAGGGGTGCCAGGCAAAGACATCAATCACAGCTTGTTCCAGAGACATGCAAGGTCTTGTCTGCATAGCAGCAAATGCATTGTGAAATAGTTCAGACACAGACTACTGCCACTTAGAATTAAGTAGGGTTGGCTACAATGCTGCACAGTATATATGAGAAAATTGTAGAGGCAGAAAGCAATGCCACAATGATCCTTAGGCAGTGTATGATTAGTCACATGGTTTCCATATCCACCTCAGTCTGCATACTTGTGAAGGCTTACCAACATACAATACTGGCAGTGTTGGATGTGTCCATGGACAGGTTCTTATGTATGGTGGATGTGTAGGCTGGACACCACATGTGCTAAATGCATGCATGTGGATTCACCCAAGAATAAGGTAGTTATTATAAGGACTTCCAAATCACATGGTAGGAACACTGAGTTGAGGTCTAGGTCACAAAACACTGTTTTTCAATGCTAAGAGCTTTCTCTGCATTTGGTAGATCTCATCACTGGAGCAATTCATTATCAAGTTCACATACAAGCACTTTTATGGGTCCAGCCCCAACACTGTAGATATGGGGCATTATGTATGACACAATTCATATTTGACACACAATTACAACTTTACAGACAGTAAAACATACCAAAACCAGCAACAACAAGGACAGAATGAAGTACATTAAGTATTCAACCATCTAGATGAAGGGGTGGCAACATTGTGTTTATCTTCATGTTAGCAAATGAAACCTAGATTCATAATTATAGGAATAATTATGGAAAACAAATTACTTACTTCACGTACCAGGAAGGAAGTGATGGTAAAACTAAACTGTGTGTCACTTGTGAGAATCATGGTCACTGCCAGGATTCTGGGCCGATATACTGGCGATAAAACCATATGCGTCACACAATACCTGCCATTTGATGGAATATTAACCATTCCTATTTTGTTATTTCTCTCCCAATGGACCAGTTAGGGTCCTATAGCCACATGTATGTGTACAATGTATTGCACTAAGAACCTCAGGAAAATGTGCCATTCCCTAATGCATACAGAAACAATGGCATGCTGTAATGCACAACAGAAGGCTGATGTTTACGCAGAATAACTGCTGATGATGTGGTGACACAAGGTAATATATATGCTCATATAAAAGGGTCAAGGGTATATTGATGAAGTGCTGCAGTATCCACGAGCAGAGGCCAATGAGATACAGACCACATCTCTACACACCCTCTCTCACTCTCTAAAAGGTCCCCATGGCAAGTACAGTGATGGCTATACATGCCTTGCTATTCACTTGAATAGGAAGGACATGTATTTGATGACTTCCAGTTTACAGCCTTACAAGTTCACCAAAGCTTTTATACTCTCTATGTCCATGCTAACTCTGCCAAGTAGCTCTTACTTATCAAAGATGAAATGTGTAATACTTTGCCAGTATCTGCTCCTTCAGTGCCACCAAGTGTTGTTGTTTGTACTAGGATGTGTTTGATAAAAGCAGTCAAAGCAGAATATATAAATGCTAGCAACAGAATCAAGCATATTCACTGATTGTAAAGTGACTAAAGCAACTGGAAAATGTGCAGATTCCATGTTTATAAGACAAGTATACACTATGCACTTGCATAGCAAATTGCAACTGTGAATTACAAAATACCTAATTAACACTATTACGCCACATCTTTTGCACATATTTCTCATTTACATCAAATTATGTATTCAGTTATCTATGACATTTTTTTGAACTTTGCTACCTTTGCAAATAAGTGCATATTTCTTAATGTAATCTCATCTGAGATTCTGTGCAGCCAGCACATATACCAGTGCTCACTTGCATAGAAAATTGAGTACCACCCATTTACAATAAAAACAGTTCAATAATATCAGCATGATACTTTTAAGCATAACAAAACAATTTTGATAGCCCATAATAATCCTGTCAGTTATAGATATTATAAAATAAAGTAAAACTACTTAAATATAGAAAATTTCACAAATTTAGAACATTCCAAATATTATGATAATAAATGTGTCAGTGTATGTGTGCAAACTATAATAATCATTAAGTTGGTTATAAATATTATAAAATAAAGTAAAACTATTTAAAATAGAAAATGTCATAAATTTAGGGCATTGCAAATGTTATAGTAACAAAATATGTCAATATATGTGTGTGTGCAAATATATATATATATATATATATATATATATATATATATATATATATATATATATATATATCCACACAAACACACTCACAAACACAGATACACACACACACACACACACACACACACACACACACACACACACACACACACACACACACACACACACTCACACGCATACCATGATATGTAAACTAAAACATTGTCTCCCTATTTGTATATAGAGATGGCACAGTCAGAAAAGGAAACCCTTCCACTGGACTCTATAAATACTTTACATGTGTGTGCAGTGGTACATGATGAGCAGCAGTGAGCATTGCATATTCATGCCATACACAACATGTAAGTAACATTTCGTGCCTGGTAACAGTGTTGCCAGCCAGGAAACCATGTAAAACAAAAATGTATAGCACTCTTGTTTAAATCAGAGAACTGAAGGTCTACAGTTTTGCAAGGAATGCCATAATGATCACCAGGTCTTCACAGGTAGCTCTCAATCTCCTAGTACAATATATCTGGACAAAGACCAACATAATGGGGGACAATGACCCAAACATAGGGACATATTTGAAATATTTGCCCATAGAAATGTACTAGAATAACCAGGAGTTTGTGTTAAGATACATGTTCTGAAGGATTTGAAGTATGAAACTCAAATGTATGTGATATTGAGTCACAACAGTCCTGATATCATCCCAGTGATATGTCAGAAAGCCACAAATTTAATAAGGAATACATCTGGACTTTCTGAGAAAATCTGGACAGTTGAAAGGTATGAATATTAAGTATATGGTCCAAACACAGTATAGGACAGTGTATCTACAGTGCAGAGTATTGTGATATCCCATTCCTTGCATTCTGTACTGAAACTGTGTAAATGATCTGTAACAGGACATGGACTGCCATGTAAAATAAACACTCAGGAGCAGTGTGTGTATTGAATAGGGACACACAGTTGAATTGTAGGAATGTGCCCAGGGAAAGAAGACAGGAGGAACAACCTAATGTACAGCAGATGAGGGCATGTCAATTGAAGATGGTTGTAGAAGCAACACCAATCACATATCAATACAGTACAGTAGTGACTGCACAGTGAAAATGTGTGTAATGTGACTGTCATACAAGGTGACATAACAGTGGGGAGGATGTCTATGTGAGATAAGCATCCTTACAAGAATAATGCAGAGGACATATATCAGGAATCTAACAGACAATTGGTGTAGGTTGCATTTTGTGAAGCTGTGTAAACTGATTTGCCTGAATATGAGTGTAATCTCAGCAGAGGTCTCCAGCAAGTAGGACACTACTAAAGGCTCATGGACAACATTAAAAGAAGCACGCACAATCATGGACAATATCAGAATAATATCATCACTAATCCCATGCCTCTGAGATAACATATGTGATTTAGAGTGATCAGGAATGATTTTGCACAAAAACACTTGCACAACTATTATGGTATGGCCACACTCTATGAGGCAATCATGCACACTGTCCTAGTACTGTAACATCTGCTGGAGGTATTAGGAGGGACACTGATATATCTGTAACACTGTCACAACTGTTGTCCATGCCGTTAATGTTGGCAAACACCTATGTATGTACTGTGTGCATCACCATAACAGGTAGCACACATGCATCTGGTGTAACTACTTGATGAGGTTTCTATACCATCAGACAGTCATGTTTATGCCACAAAAAGAAAACCTAGGTATGGCCAGTAAGCTGTGTGACAGCTCACTGTGACAAAGGTGGTACACTTCAGTTACACATTACTGGAATATGTGTGGGGAGGTGCATGAAGAAAGGTGCATTGTACTCAGTTATTAGTGTGATGAAGGCTGGGAACTATGGAGGTATTATGTCCTTGGATGCGGATGCCGTTCGCATACTCAGTACTTATGTTACATACAAGGGAGTAGTCAACACTGTGATCACATGGTGTTGGATGTTCCACTTACCATCTACCCCAGGACACAGGTCACATACCTATTGGTCTGATTATAGAATGCGATGTCCATATTATATTTGGGATGTGTGTTTGTTTTCCTGACATAGCAAATTCCCCATGTTTTCTTGTCATTGCATGTGTTGTCATGGCTGTGGCAGCAATCATTGGTATGTGTTGATTCTGTCTGTATTATACAAATATCACAGATCGAGTCAATGATTACCCACAATTTGTTGTCCTTCAGGTAGCTGATTGGATACAGGATGTGTATGTCATCTGTGATGCCCATCACTTAAATAATGGACAGGTAAGGGCCTAGCAGACAGCTCTGATGTACAGACCTGATCACTGGACCTGAGATATAGGTCACTTCACACATTTCAACATAGAGAATTGCCATGTATGGTATACATTGGTTTACCAGCTTGGTGATATAGTTGCTTAAAGGCACATCTGACAGTGCTGATTGAACACCTCAGTGCAAATTTATGTAAAATGCCTTGTCCTGGTCAAATTCTACAAGGTGATACTGTTGTCATCATGCATGCCCTCTATTATCTCTTTGTGGACATCTATTAGATGTAACAGGCATGATATAGCATTAACTCATGCAGGTCTGTTGCACACAGCTGGAATATTAATAGTGTCCATTTAGAAAAGGTCCAAGATGATATGTTGGTCTGCCTCACAGTTGAGGTGAGTCAAGATGTGTCTATACATGCATGCATGCATCAGTTGCTGTCATGCCCACCTCAGATGGATGCATGTTAATGCACACCCTTTTACAGGAACATAACCCATGTGGAGGGTGTGTTGAAGTTTGTATTCAACCATATCAGGAAGGTGTATATGCTGAGCCATGCCATAATTGATATGTGATGTTGTCACAGTCCATTGATTCTGTGTGATAGGCCTGGATGAAGGTAAGACAGTGCACATTGCTTATCTTGATCTGGCCTAGGGCTGTGCTGTGACACAATCTGCCATGCAGGTATCATTGTGAAATTCTCCCAGCTGTGGACTAACCCTTATATCACTAGATTGGTAATCAATTGGCTCACCAACAGAACACATACTGTGAAAGCTGGTGACTCAACCTGTACCAGTAGAGCTGTCACCATTGGCCCCCAGGGATCGGTGCTTGTCCCTTTATTGTTTGGAATCTATTTCTCAACAGTTCAAGCTACAGTATATGGCCTTTGGCTTATCAAGTTTGCTGAATTTTGCATATTGGGTGCAATCATTTAGTCCAATAATGATGATAACATACTACAGGAGGAACTAATACATACAAATGATTGGTGAGAAAGTCACACAATCTACAAATAAATGCAGAAATGTATCTTTATTTTGTCCTTTTGAAAAGTGGAATTCCAGGCTAATTACAGCATTGACAACAGTCCTGCTATCCTAAAATGAAGTGATACAAGCACTGGGAACACATGTAGATAGCAATCTGAACTTTGACCACCAAGTGTCCACACTGGTATTGAAAGCTTTGGTGTGTACATTATAAGTCATACTATCATATTCAGATCTTAGGACTGTATTACAGCCCTGTATTCGAACCTTATCAGAGCACTAATAAAGTATAATTCTCTCTTTTGCATGTACTTCACCAAATACATGCAGCAGCTGGAGAGACACAGGGGTTTCTCATCAAGAAAACATAGGGCCTATAAACCATGCCGTGAAGTATGTGGATAGACGGAAAACCATGACAATGCAATCTGCAATGTATAGGATGAAATGACTTCTGCCTGGCCTCCAGGCCAGTCTCTGACTCTGCCCTGGTGGGGATAGTGCATATCTACAAATCAGATATATATCTGATTAAATAAAAATAGATATATAAACCCAAATTAGATATATAGCCAATTACATCAGCAGTGTTTGTTGATGAGAATATGGTAATAGTGTCCCACATGCTGATATAAAAGACTCTCTGTAATGTCAAACAAGAGCATACAGACACACACACACACACACACACACACACACACACACACACACACACACACACACGCGCAATTGACTGCAGTGAGAATAGAACCCTACCTATATAACTACACAGACTACAGACCTCTGTATTTAATGCAAGTACCACAGCTCACATATGATTTGGAGTGTCTCAGACAACACTTTATAGCTGATGACATTAGTAGTGTCTGCTGAGAAGAATATGGCAATAAAAGTGTCCCACATGCTGGTGTAAAAAGCTATCTGTATTGTCAAGCAAGAACATAAACATGCACAGACACCCAGTTGTCTGTAGTGAGAATAGAACCCCTACCTATCTATGTAAACAGACAGCAGAACTCAGTACTTTATACAAGCACTACAGTACAGCACAAGTCTGACATTTATCTGACTGCAGGTCAAGTTATAGTTGATATCAGCAAGCCATGTTGGAGAGAAGATGCTGGGAGGTCTGCATAGGTTCATAGCTTCATAATTTCATAGGAGGTTAGTAGCCTAATTGCCCTAGGGTGTTTACAAGCCTAGCAGTGTAAAAACACAGGTACCCTTATTGAGCATAGTTAGATGGTCATTGTTAGCAGAGTGATTTTGTGATCAGCACCAAGTGGCCCTGTCCATGAGTGACAAAAGTGCCACCCCAGGAGTGAATTTACATCACCAATCTAGTTATCAAGTTTGCACTTGAATAGGGTCTTTGAGGAGTACTGGTTCACATGCGGGGAAAGCCTATTACAGAGGAGTGGCAATCACTGTGAGACATATCTGTCTCACCAGCATGTTCTCTTTATGTTACAGGCTAGATTGAGATCCTTGGAGCAAGTTAATCTTGACCCATTTAATTTGCAAATGTCCAGCATTTCCAGTAGGGTAGGGTCTGAGACTGCTCTACAGGCCAGGCATATGTCACCTGTCAGCAGCCTGCATGATAATGAGTACAGTAACAGGTCTTTCAATCTTTCCATGTATGCCATGTTTTGGAAGCCCTGGATTCTCCCGGTCACAAACCTCTGCGATTTCTCCATTTGCTGCAGGTGTCTGGTGAGGTACACACAGAAAGGAGCATTGTACTCAGTGGTATGATAAGGGTAGTGTACAGCAGGGCTCTGACCTCCCTGTCCTGGATGTGATGACCTTATTTATGAGGTGCACAATGCAGAATGCGTGTCTCATCACTATGAACACACAGTGATTGAAGTGTAGATTGCTAACAATGTGTTCCCAAGTCTTGCAGCAGAGTTTGAGCTTAGAGAGGTGCTATGTATATCATAGTTAGCAGAGGTACTTAATTACCAAAGGGAACAATGAGCCATTTTTTGCTTTAAGGTTCAGTCCATGAGTTTGGTACCAGTCATGTGTCTGTGTCAGCCCCTTCTGTAATACATTGTTGGGGGACTCTGTATGGCTGCATCCAGCTGACAGTCACGTGAAAACATGGTAAACCACAGGCCATCTCCCCTTGCCTGGGCTTCAGGAAATAGTTTCCAAACAGTGGGAGGCCCAGCACAGACCCTTATGGTATTCCACTGGTAAGTGGTATAGTGGTTTAGGTGCAGTCTGCAACTTTAACAGTGCGTATTCTGTCAGTGAGCCATTTGGCTATCCATCTAGTAATATGTGGCTTAATTCCCAGATGGAAGATTTTCTCTTTGATACCTGAATGAGGAATAATGTCAAAAACTTTGGATAACTCATCATCGGTGGTATGTCCTGTTATCTCTCATACAGGTCTTTGGATCAGTACCAAAGAAGTGCACTAGGTTTAATAAGTAATATCTACCCTTGACAAAACCAAAATGGGTTGGGTCAAGTGTGTTGAAGGTCACCTATGTCCCTGTGGATAAGGTCTATCCTGATTCCTTCCCTAGCCTTGCAGATAAGGCTTTTTAGTCTTATTAGTCAATAGTTCTCTAGTTCTGCATGTTACCAGATTGATGTGCATTGCATATCACGCAGCATTTGATATTCATTTCTGTGGTGTAGGTAATATATGTGGGTTAAAAGTACTGAGACACCAGGGTTGCAGTGCTTGAGGGGAGGCAAATTGTTAGGACCTTCAGTTTGTTATATTTCCACATGCAATTTCATATCATAGACAGGAAAAGACAGTAAACATCAGTAATACATAACAATATTTTATTTTTCATAGCACAGAGAGCAGCGGATTTGCCCAACAGTTGGCAAAGTGTTCGCACATGGGAGATACACATTTAAAATACTATCCATGTTTGCTGGTAGCTAAACAGTGGGCAAATGCGAGCTACATTGTTAAAATCTGAGAGTTAGTACTGAGAATATGAAACTCTCCTGCTGCTTAACTGACTCTGTGGCAGCAGGTATTAATGCATTGACATTTTTTCTTTTTGAGCCCAGATAATACTAAGTTTGAATCAAGGTGAATCTAATACTTTTAAATACATATTGATACTACAATGACATGGATTATTTATAGTGTATGTGCTGCTGTGTGTTGGCATAGTGCAGCATGCTTAAGCGGCATTGTGTGGAGGTAAGTGCAGCAGTCTGCAACTGCTCACTGTCACTGGGGATTGGTGTGCAATGCGCACCTCCGCACAAATATAGAGCCCAAAAAGTGACGGGATCCATTGCTTTTTCTTGCTACTTATGTGTGTTGTGTCTGATTCTATTTTTTGACCAGATTAAAGGAGTTAAAATGGGATAGATAGGAAAGTGGTGAAATGGGGAGCAAACAGGGGGAGGAACAAAAATAAAGCAGTACAGGAATGTGCAGAAGTGAGGTAGGAAAGAACCATAGCTATCAATTTCTTTAACAGTATAAACTGAAAATATGTGCAGAATATTAACTGAATTTGGACTGTCACCTCCACAAAGTGAGGTGACAACAATGCAATCATGTTGTATAGCCAATTGTACCAAATCAAGTGCTTCAAGAAGAGACATTTGCAAAATGTAGAGCTATGTATGGGAAGATTTTTTTTTTTTTTGTGGGACAGGTGCCCATTTTTTTTTTTATTTCAAAAAGAAAGGAATGTTGGGGAAGGGACATAGGTATGTCTGGGTCAGGTAAGTTAAGTAGGTGAGGAAGCAATTGCAAATATACAAGACAAACAAGACAAGACACAGAGATGGTGATGGACACAAAAGGTTGGCAGACACCATGACTGGGGTGAGGGAGGGGACAACGGAACCTCATGTCCATCAAGCTTGGAGGCAGTGAGAATCAAGTCCTCACCCACTAGACTATCATCACTGTCACCTTACTCTGCTGTTGGCTGGAGTGCTTGACATCTCTTCCTCCTACTATGAACAATGATGGAGAGCAGCATCTCCTTCCAGTGAAGGAGTACACCAATGGTGCAGTGCATGACCTTACACACCATCCCTGGCAACCTGCTGTGGGTGATGAAATCCCCATCAATGCCGCTGCTCCCAGAGAGCACCACTACACCAGCTTCTGGATCAGTACTACTTGAGGGCACAGGTAGTTCAGAGGCATCTGGCCATCAGTGTTGTAGCTAGTGGAGCAGGAGCAGGCTGATCCACTGGGGCTGGCCTACCTCACTGTGCTGTGTAGCATTTAGTGAAGTGGTACACATGGATGACATGGAAACATTTTGATGACACATAATAAAAATGAAAAAAAAGAGATAAGGGGTAGGGTGAGAGGGAAAAAAGAGATAAAATTATTACCATCATATGTGGCATACAATGCATTAATACAATTATATAACTATTTTATCTGAAGTATTACATTTAGGTATATGCCCTATCAAATACACCCTATATTACAGACTGATGGAAGTAATCCTTGAAATGTGCACATATTGTGCATATGCATGTTCCACTTGTACAGATTACACTTTACAGCAGGGCATTTGTGCCACTGGGGTATATATATATATATATATATATATATATATATATATATATATATATATATATATATGTGTGTGTGTGTGTGTGTTGATATATATATATATATATATATATATATATATATATATATATATATATATTTTTTTTTTTTTTTTTAATTAAAGTAAATATTAAAGAAATAACAGTATTGTATAGTTGAAAATTTTGGTATGTGAACCCACAGCCTCTGACTATAGTCTAATATTGAACACTTACAATCGGTTTGTGCTGCAGAATAATGCATGCATATTTGCTTTTACAGTTAGTATAGGCACACTCAATTTGATACAACTGTATAAGATATCAAAAAAGCAATTTTTAACTTTTAATGCCACAATAACACTTCTCTTCGGCTGGATACATGCCACTTGCTTCTCTCTGTCTCTCCAATTGAGCATCATGTGATTGCTGATTGAACTCATGCTCTCTGGCAGCTGGGGAAGAAACAGTAAAGAACAAAAGAGCTTTTACCAGAAAGGCTCATCCAGACTCTGCTACACTTTGCTGTGAAGGAAAGGTTAGTTTGCTGTTTTTTTTGTATTTTATTGCCTTTCTTTATTTTTTTGAATACTGTAGTTTGTTTTCTTTTTGTGTGTTGTGTGCATTCTTTTTTAACACATTAAATTAAAAAAAGAAAAGAGACCACAGCCTTCTCTCTGTTCTGAAAATAAGAACTGATTAAACTTAATTAAATTCATACTCATTCATAAGAGACTTAAGGTTAATCACTGTTAATCACTTGTTAAGGAAGGGAACTAAAAATAAATTAAAAAAAACCAAAAAAAATATTTACTAAAACATTTCAAGACTTTCTTTCGCAGACTCTTGCTGGCTCACTTTGCTTTGCTAAGGTTTATTTTTTGTTATTTTTGTATTTCTGTTTGCCTTTCTATACTTTGAATTGTTTAGTTTTGTTTTCTTTTTGCTTTGTGTTTTGCTTGTTTCTTTCTTTTAACACACTATTAAACTTCAAAGAGACCTGCTCTCTCTCTGAGTCAGCAGAGAGTTTCCCTCCCTCCCACCCATTTTCCCTCCCTCCCACCCATTTAAGTTGTCTTGCTAGTCTTTCTATGTTAATCATGCGAGAGTGCAATTATGCGGAGGAGAAGGTTACCACACACACTATAGACTCAGTCTCACATAGTACCATCACAACCTCAAATCATACACATAAAACACACAAAACATACTCGGCTCTGATCAAAAATCTACCAAAACAGCAGAGGCCCACCAAAGCAGACACCAAAACACACCCACCCCAGAGACACACACCACCTGCAATACATACAGTCAGAGTCAGAGTCAACAGTCAGTCACAACAGCCCCAAAACACACACACAGACACACTACACTAGTCATTGGTGACCATAGTCAGACACACTGGCCGCCCGCACCAGAGACTGAGTAAGTAGAGAAGGTCACAGTAAGCTGCCTGTCCCCAGCCACATAAATCAAGCACTTCGTCTCTCAACAGCAGGAGGTACACAATCGACTCAGTCATTGTCCAGGCAGGTGCGACGTGACTGGAACGACCTGAGACGCTGAAAAAAGAGACATTGAGATGAGGAGAAGAGGGAGCTCTCTGATTATGATGTATGACCTGAGCATGACCCTGACCTCAAAGCAAATGAGAGATAAGATGATCAAATGATGCAACAGAAACAGAGATAAGATGATCAGCTAACAATTGGCTTAAACTGGTGTCATCCACATTCAAATGAATGACATGTCTGCCTGGGATGACATGCGCATGTCTTGGCGCGCTCTGCCTGACCAACGGCTTTGCGGATATTGGCACGCACCCATAGTGCCTGCCTTTTGCCTTTTAGGCAAGGCTCTGCCTTACCCTAGAACACAAAAAAAAAAAAAAAACCAAAACACCTAGAAAAAAAAAAAAAAAACAGAAGTCTAAATCTCAAAGAGCACGCACTGTATGGAGAACATCGAGGCCGACTCGAGGTCAGAAACAGTATGGAGAGCACCTGAGCAGAAACCCCCAGCACTATCAGGTTTACTTCAGGTTTAGCCCCCGGCCCCAAAACCGGACAATACCAAGAAAGGAGGGGGGACCCATATTCAATAGGGACACCCACACCTCAAGACTGGTGGCAACGCACGATGCAACGGAGACCATCCAGGTGCAATCAACCATGGCAATACATCCTGGGTGCCAAAATCATAGCAAAGGTGCAATGCCCCACATGCAACTCACCAAGAAACACTCATTCAGGAACCTCACATGGCCTTCCTAAAAACCAAACAGGGATACATACTAGAGTGGTTTCCATACAACACATATATTCAAACACACCAATACTGCCCAAACACTTCCTGGAATTCAGAATTCATAAACTCCAAAACCCTGGGAAAACATAAACTCCTCCATCATCCCTCACATGGGGTCACAAACTCAAATTGATCTCATCATCACAAAACCATCAACATCAGAGAACATGGGATCACAATGATCACTACTGAGTATACCCTCACTGGAATATCAGATCCTCAACCCACCCCACCTAAAAACACCAGAGTAGACCAAGAGACAAAAAAGAGACACCAGCAGACCAGACTAGTGGTCTTCTCCTTCTAAAGACTAGTGTGAAAAACAGCACTAAAGCCGAAGCCTGGAAAACAGTACTCAAGCCTCTGAATCACTTGACTGCATGGATAAGGCAAAAAGTCCTGCATGGATAACCGCAACTAAAAAACAAAACAAGGCCTTTTGGACCCAATGAAAAGCCAAAAACTAAGGCAAAACAAAGACAAAACAAAGATAACAAAAAAAGAAAGAAAAGCAAGGACAAAGGTAAACAAAAGACAATCACTATAGAAAAAAAATAAAAGAAAGAAAAATAAATTAAACAAAAAAATTTGAAGAAAAGACACAAGATTTTCAGAGACTAAAAAAAAAAGAAGACCTCATAGAAAATCAACTTTGGAGGAAAATCAGACTTGAAAAGCTAGTTGCTCATAAAAAGATCCATAAGGATCCAGAAACCTATCCCAGTTCAGTGAAGATTACTGATCCATACAAACAAACAGATCCCAAAACCCACGAACAGAGACCCATCCTTGGGACCTTGCCAAACCCAAACATCTCCAACGCCCAAGTGAGAACTGCTCTCTCCCCCCCAAGGAGAGATACCTATACCTCCGCATCTCAGTTACCTGACATCTCCAACGCCCAAGTGAACCCCACCCATAGCAGCACCGCACTCACCATGTCCCCTCAAGTCACAAACTGCAGCCCTGGAACTAGTCACGACTCCACTGGTGTTCCCCAGGGAAGGAAGGCTTTACAACAAATCATAACATTACCAATCTGCATTTATTTAATCCCAAGGCGGCTGGACCACCACTGAGGAGACACTAGGACCTTCATAATTCTGACAGGGAATAAATTAAAGGAATATTGGCTACAAAAATTGCTCTCCATAGCCATTTGGAGGATCATAATGGACCCTTTGAAGCTTTTTTATAAAGTCTTTGAAGCTCACAGATCATCTGGCAGTGAAGGCAGTCCAAGGCCTCGGCCTGCGCTGTATTGCCTGAACCTACATGCATTGGCTTACCGCTTATGCAGAGGTGACCTTTGCCTATAACATAGGGCCATGTCAAACCCAGATTTGATGAATATGCTCACCAAAAAAAAAGATAGATCGATCAGAGCCACAAGAGACCTAACCCCCGACATGGCTATTAATAGACATACTAAAGGGGTGGCGTAAGCCAAAAACTAATAGGGCTAGCTAATAAATGCCGCAAGATAGCCTAGTATGAACCTATGAACCTATGAACCTATTATGCATACCCGTATTGTCTATATTTAGTTTTCTAAGTATTAAAAGTATTTTTTTAATTTCATACTAACACAGCTGTGGGATGTCTGCATTCTCAAATTCCTCCAAGCAACAGTTGAATGTATCCATTTTTCTCCTGTGTAAATCATTAAAATGATGTCCAAATTGCTTTCCAGTGTGTAGGATACCAGTGGCACTGGATACATCCTGGGACAAACTATTCCACAACTCATACTGGTACTGGGAGCCAGAATATTCCCCTTGCAGAAGCCTTTGGCTGCGATGCTTTACCAGGAATCCAATAAATATCCTGGACTCCTGGACACCTCATCTCTGTGCCCTAAACCTGGCACCTTCCCCTCTAAGAACAGCCATGTTTAACAGCTGAACCACAGCAAAACTGAGACTGATGCTTTCCCTTCAATTCCAGTTATTGTGTTTACTGGTGGTAAGCAAACCCAAGCAATGCATTTGCGCAATGTTAAGTGGAGAGCAGCAGTGCCAAGCAGGGAGGAATTAAATAACTGAAACTGGAAGATTAATCTGACACTTGGCCTTAGTTTGAGGAGTGTTCATTGATGCAGCCTGGAAATATAGATTGGAAAGTGAAAGAAAACTGTTAGGTTGTTTAGGTTTGCAGACATGCACTGGGAGCATAAATGTAATGATTTGACACATTTTTTTTTACCTTTATACACTGAGAAAATTGATTTTGACACTGTGGGAGTCAAACCTAGGCAAACGAGACAAACCA
This sequence comes from Protopterus annectens, assembly GCF_019279795.1. Classification (NCBI taxonomy): domain Eukaryota; kingdom Metazoa; phylum Chordata; order Ceratodontiformes; family Protopteridae; genus Protopterus; species Protopterus annectens. Next base: position 755,689,494 of record NC_056732.1, on the reverse strand, counting down.
TTTTCTTCCATAGGATTGATTTTAGATCTTTGCCACAGGAAAAGTGCAACTCAGACATAGTCAGGTATCATACATAAATACAGGTGACAGTATGAGCTGTTACACATGTATGTGTGTGACCTGACAAGGTTATTGGATATAGAATCAGTTGTGTATGTGTCTTAGGTAATTGTGAAGGCCATGCAATTCCAGATAGCATAATTATACTTACAGAACTACAGTATACAGTATACCCTCAGTCATACACCTGAAAACACAGTAATGGTGTCTCATCCGTCATACATATAATTCATATCAGCTCCATTATCTAAAGTGTTGTAAGTGAGAGTGAATATAATAGGAAGTGGAACAACAATAAAAGTGTTTGAGATATCCTTCATTAGATCCCAGGACCATGTGTATGGCAGTCCTACACTTACAACTATTGCCGCAAGAATGTTGACATAACACTTGTCTATGTTTCATTTCATTGCTATAAACTGCACTGCCCAACAGTAATAAAAAAGGTTGAACACTCTGTACTAGAACCCAGGACTATCTTTACTCCAGGCCTGCACTTACAACTGCTGCCACAGGACTAGTTGCATGATGTTCCCTAATTTACCAATCATTCTTAAGGTCTCTGTGTTAATTGCCGCACAATGCCACTTAGCGGATTTGTGCAGTGTCCAAAAGGATTAATTGAATGCATCTGGTTTCAATTATTGGTTGTCTTGGTCCTGTCTGCAGGTGTTCTGTTTGCTTCTTGGGTGGGTTAGTTGACCAGTTTCTGCACTGCCATGCTTTGTGCAAATGAAATAAGCGCAGCCAAACTTGACATTCATTCTCCTCTGTTTCCTGTAATTGCTCTAAGTGGTGCATCACTCAAACACGGCTACCCCCCACCCAAAAAAAAAGAAAGAAAGGAAAGAAAAAGAAGAATGGGACAAGTAGTTGAAATGAGGAAAAACAACCTATGATATGCACAGTAGAAATGTTGGTTCACATGAGGTATTTCTACATAGGACCAGTAACCAAAATTAAGATGTCAGTGAATGTGAAATACTGAGAAACAACACAACAATTCACTGAAAGCAACCAAATGGAAAACGAGCCGAGTTAAATGATTTATTCAATCCACAAAAAACAAGTAATGCGTAATTAACAGAGCTGCCAAATTGTAAATATGTTTTATATCACTAGAGGGCAGCACACAACTGATTAAATATTATAGCTTATGTAAATTCAATGTTTTTATGTTAAAGACTGCATTATGTATTACACACATACATTTTTAAGTATGAACATAGTTGTGTTTTTTAAAGAAGCTAGATCCACAGGTTTTTAGGGATTTTAACAGTTTTATTTTTTAACAAAGTGTTCATGTTTTCTTCATTGGTGCTATTTAATTAATTAATTGTTCATCCAATGGTGTTCTGTTTCATCATTTTAGCTCACTATTTAAACAAGGTTAAGGCATTCAAGTGTGTGCATCTGATGAAGTTTTTTACGAAAACGCCAATTATAATTATAGCGTTAATTACGCATTACTTGGTTTTTGTGGATTGAATAAATCATTTAACTCGGCTCGTTCTCCATTTGGTTGCTTTCAGTGAATTGTGGTGTTGTTTCTTAGTATTTCTAAATAGGTCTGGATTTAAACTCTCACTCCAATGAAGCTTCAGAACACCAGAAGGGTGCCCTGTACTTCTTTGCCACACAAACAACTTTGCAGTAAGGAACTGAAATAATTCTGCATATAACCAACTGCAACATCATCTGCAGTAATATGAAACCATACAACTATTATTTGTACATTTATTATTTTCAGATGCAGTGCACTAAGTGATCACACAACTAGTTATGACTATTACTTGCACATATGCAGCTCTGTCTTACCTCTCTGTGTTTGTTGGTCATTCTTCTCTTATCTGACAAGTAATCTGAGACATGTGGTCTATAAACCATTCTATATGATTAGCGTTAAAATGTGTGAGGATATCAAATGGCAATAATATCATGTGCAGTTGCTAACAAATGAAGGAGAGGTTGGATGTTAATGAACAGAACCTGTGAAATGTGTGCTGCTTACTTACATTTTCAGCCTTACATCTAACCCTGTATGTCTGACCTGAGACATCTATTGAATGTAGGGCAGTGTGTAGTGCTGTTGTGTTTTCCTTCTCCCAACCAGTAATCATTCACTGTTGCAATCCATTAAAAACAAACACTGAGTGAGTGTCTGCACAATGTTTACATTTTCTACACAGTGGCAAATATTTGAGATTCAGAAATTCTATTCAGTTCACATGTGATTTGCATCTTCACTGTGCTAACAGCCCAGCTACACCTTAGAAAAAGGCAACTGTGTTGCTAGGAAAACTGAAGGTAAGGAGACTTGTTTATGTGGAAAACACAGAACAGAGGCAATTACTTTGAGATATATTTGCGTAGAGGATTACTGAAGCTGAAAAGGTATGCTTACATTTTGTCAGCTACATACTTCATATACTGGAATGCAAGTAAGAAAAATCTGAAGCAAAGGCTTTTACACTTTCACCTGTATGCATTAGTTAGAAGTGTTCTGATGCCATGGGCACATTTTCAAGGCATTTCACAGGTATACGCGATTGGCCATACCTTAAAATGGAATGTTCTGTGATAAATCTGTAGACGTGTTTCAGGAACAGTTCATTTGACACACTTCTAGAATTTTAAAGACTTTTTTTAGCAAAATGAGTCATTTGCCTGTTCTTTTAGCTAGGAGGCAAAGCTGCATTTCTGTTATAGCACAAACAAGGATATGTTGCCATTGTTACTTTTTTTTTCAGCCCGTTGTTCATATTTCAGATCTTTAGATTGTTTTATGTTTCTCCAGTGGGTAATACTGAGATGCTACCTCTTCTGTTTATTTTGTAGTTATGTGATGCTTACTTATGTGTATTATCCTTCTGTTGTCGTTTAGGATAACTAATACTATGTCATTCTGGAATCTCAATCCTTGAAGATCACCCTTCACTGATGGTGAAAATCAGGTTATCATTGACACTTTTATGCAACATGATGCCTTTCTGCTTGAAAAGGGATGGGGAGATACATCACGCAAAATGCAGATTTGGTGGCAGATTGTCAATCATGTTAATTCTGTGGGTAGCAGGACATATGAACAGGTGTGCCATAGCCACAGACATGATCTCATCTGCATGGAGGACAGCAACTGCAGTGGGCTGTGATCAGATGGGTACTTGGGGGTGCCTGCTACAGAGCTACCACTAACAACAAATGAAGAGTTCCTGTCCACTGCCAGGGATCCAGACAGCTCCCAGGAAGGTGCAGAACAGTATATCCTCAACATTGATGCAACTGTTTCAGGGACAGCAAGCATTTCCCAGGAAATGCTTCCAGATAGGCTCTTGTATCTCATTTGTTGAATACTGTTGTATAGTAAAACAATTTAAATTAATACGTTACTCTTGTTTCACAATTAATTTTTTTGGGGGGAGAGTGAAGATTGATAACACTTTCTGACTGATTAACTTAGGTTGGAGTTGTCATCCAAGTTCTTACTGAAAGTATAGTTAAGGGACATATAAGGGGATAAAGGTATTACTGATTGTGTTACTTTTAATTGTGGTAATGTTGTCCTTACTTTTTTTACCTTCTTCCAGGACCATCTGGCATGCAGAGGATACCCTCATCTGCAGATGGTAAGTCAAACATTATTATGTCAGTACTAATTAGCAATTCAAAGAAATACTTTAGTGTGTGATGTTGATGTCAGGACTGTTGTGTGTATTGCTGTACTGTCTAATAGTAGCAGCACTGTTATTTTGTTAGCATATATTGGAGTGTAGTAGTTTAGGTATTGATTGTTCCTGTGTTTGTTGCTTATTATCACAGGTGATCCTGACAGTGGAAGTGTAAGACTTATACCACCTGATGTCAGTGTGTATCAGCAGACTCTGATGATGATGGTGGTCAAACAGAGGCATGGTCGGGGGTGAAGAGGTTGAATCTGACACTGAGGTTGACATACAGCCATCCCCTGAAATTCCATTAGACACAGCCAGTAGGCCTACTCTTATCCATTCCATTAAGCCCTCAGATAGTGGACAGGTGGAGCGTGAAGCATTTGATCATGGAAGTATGGTTACAGTGGCTTGAGCACTTGTTTACTCTGGCTGTAGCCAAAGTGTGGATGAGGTGCCACACAGGAGGGTTATTAGGGATGGTCAGAGGAGGCCTGTTGTCCATCATCCACCTGATCAAGTTGTTTCTTCCTGTACCATTCAATGTATATTTAGGGCAACCATGGAGGCAGAAGCCCATTCCCATAGGTGCTCCAGAGAAATGCTTAGGGTTGTAGATGTGGCACAAGCTGACATGTGTGACTGCCTCCACTGTGTTGCTGATTCAATGAATTGGATGAATGTCACATCTGAACAAGGGGTGTCTGTGATGGAACTAGTGGTTTCTGTGATGGAGCATCTGCTATGAGGGGGACAGCATCCTCATGGGCATAGGTCAGCCACATCATCTGCTGTTAGCCATCATGGCCATGGCTGATCATGCTCCCATAGTGGTAGTTCTTCCATCAGTGGGTGAGCTGTCCACAACCAGACATGGCAGACCATGGGGTCATGGTTTTGGTCATCCTTGTGAGGCATATCATACAGCAGACAGCAGTCACATTCAGGTATCAGCAGTGCATCTGACCATGGGCATGGATGTGCCAGTGCAACTCCTGGCAGAGCCAGTTCTTATGGTTGAGGACAAACAGAATGAGCTGCCACCTCTAGCATACACAGCTCAGACCTGTCAGACATACCAAGATGTAGAGCTAGCACAGAGATTGGCTGTGTTCATGCAGACACTTACGCACCAATTTCACCTGAAGCACTCCTACAGATGCACACAAACAGTTACATGGTTCAGCTGTACAGCTTAAAACTCATTTTTGTCTCACTGGCCATTTGATGGTTTATACAAATGTCTGCCTTCTTCTCTTTCTTACTCACACACACACTCACCAACCTTTTGTGTCAGCCTAGGCTTCCTGCCACTCCACCTACAACACCCTGTGCAAGTGATGATAACTGTGCCATATCCCTGTTTTGTATCTTTTAGATTCAGGGATACATAAGCTTTGTGTGTGATGCTCAGGGTAGATAGCTGACTTAGTGCTTGGTATATCTGCATTTGTGATGTTGAACTGGTAACTGTACCTTTGACTTATATTGATCTTAGAAAGTTAGAGAGTTGATAGCATCAACATTTTCCAAACTGATTGTGAAAGATCTTGTGAGGGCTGTGAAGTCTGAAACTGAAATGTGTATCATTACATTCAAACTTCCCTCTTTAATGATTTTCCAGTAAAAACATATGGTGCTAAATTAAGGGCATGCAGTGACCATCGCTACTTTTGAGAGATATGACTGTGTGAATCTTTGATGCCTGAGACCTACTACCTAATAATGGGCACATATAAGTCAAATAAGTCTCTGCTGTCACATGTTAAGGTCATTTCTGTACAAATCTATCACCTTTTACTTGCTTACACTACCAAGTAACAAAATGAAAGGATATGTCAATAATTCATATTATTATGCAATACACTCCAGGTTCAGTACTTACCTTGTAAATCCAGTAGTTGCAACAGTTTTAGTTCAGGGCTGGCTCTGTCTGATGCAAGCAGTAAACAGCCAGTACACGGATAGGTAAAGATTGTGAGAGCTGCGTGGCATAAATGTTAGTATATGTATGTGTGTAGGAGGAAGGTTTTAGGTCCTTAGGTTGAAAGTGAGTGTGCTATTCATTTTCTCTTAACCAATGCAAGGAGATATTGAGCCCACCTATTTCTGCCTACACCCACAGCAGCTGCTGGCTCCACCTCTGACTCCTAATCTGTGTGGTATCTTACACTTAACTTGCTAACCAAAACATCCTGAAAATTTATTCAGTCTATGTATAACATTTTTTTCTGGCTCAGATAATGATGAATGCAATTTTAGGAGAACATGTTCAGCAAGAAAAATGGTCTTTGCATGTATTAGTCATATCTACTGAATGTTTTAAGCCATCCATTTTTGTACTGGGCACGGCAGATGTATCTCTTTTTATTGCAGTGACAAACTGGAGATAGTAGTTTGTTTACATATTTTGACTGGAGTTACACAATATACAAATGGAGAAGAAAGCAACCAAACCTAAGATCAAATAGATTCAAACAGACTCAAATACTGCTGAAGGTAGTCCCAGGCAAAAATACAAGATACACAGAAAATCCTGAACCTACCATCGTGGATATTCCACTTGTGATGCTGGATGCAAAACAGTACAGCAATACTCATAAAAAACAGCTTTATTAAAACCTTTGAGATAAAATATATGTGCAAAACACATAAAGAGCTTGTTAGAAACAAATCACCAAGATAAGCACTTTAGGCTATAACCTTCTTCAGATCCTGATTAATTAGGCTTTCTCTTCATAAATTAAAAATCATACTCTAACAGTCATTACATCATCAAGCTGCTAATGCCTTCTATTCAACCTATCAGCAAAACATCCAATTGTACATCACATTTAGGTCAAGCCTCCATTTTTAACCAATAGAAAGATGCCTTCCTTTTAGAACGGGTTTTAGCGGCACTACCCCATTCAAGCCTGGAGTACGATCTGCTTTAAGGTTAATGATCTAGTTTATTTCTACTGTTTCTGTTCAATTTTGGATATCACCACCTATATTTCCTTCATAAATCCATTCTATGGCTTTGAACTTGTAAGAATGTGACAGAGACATCAACACATGGTTGTCCAGGGCAATGCTTTTAACCTTATTCTGTAAGTCCTGTAGATGGAGTAAAATCCTCTCTTTAAATTGCTGATTGGTTTTCCCAACATAGTAGGTGGGGCAATTCGAACAAGTGGTAAGATAATCAAGATGTTTAGTATTACAAGTGCCATTGTCTTTAAATTGATAGACAAGACCTGTAGTAGGGTGGCAGAAAGAGTTTGCTGTGCTAATAAAAGCACAAGCTTTACATCTTCTACATTTAAAGGTTCCCTCCTTCTTTTTACTATTGTCACATTCTTTAGGAGAACCTTACCACATAGCAGTCTCTTAATGTTCTTTCTATTTTTGAACACAAACCTTGGAGCTTTACGTACTATCTTTTTCAGCCTTTCATCCTCTGCCAGAACCAGTGAGAACTTCCTAATAACATTGCATATTTGCGGTGTGTCAGTACTATAAGTAAGCATGCATCCTAATGTACAATAGTTATGATCTCCTCTGGGAACTCTCTTTGAATCCACATTAGTCACTTTAGTGGAGTAATAGGGATGTCCCTTCCATTCTCTTATTTCATTAATACAATTTGGATCCATAACAATGTCCTTCTCTGAGTATCCTCTGTTGGTAAAATAATGTTTCAGTTTTTCCTGCTCTAAGTAAAAATCATCATCCCTAGTACATCATCTCGATGTTTGAGTTATTTGATTTTCCATGCTGTTGTTGAAGACAAACCTGGGGGTGCATGCTACTTTTATGTGGGAAGTGATTTCTCCATGTTTTTTTTTCCTGTAAACAGAAGTCTCAAGCCCCAATACAGGGTCTAAGCATAGCTTCACATCAAGTAATAGAATTTCCTCCTTGGAGGCATTAACCATGAACTTTAAAACAGGGGTGGTAGCATTAAGGTAATCAACAAACACAAACAGTTGTGTGTCAGTGCCCTTCCACAGAACAAAAATGTCATCCACGAAATGACCATAGAAGATTAGATATTTCTCCCAAGGATTGCTGGCATTCAATGCCTTCTCTGACTCCCACTGCACCAAGACTAGATTGAAATAACTATTGGCGCAGGGGGTTCCCATTGCTACACCCCAGCGTTGCCAATAGAAATCACTTCCATAGACAAAAGTGTTGTTCTCCAAAATCAAGTCGAGAAGTGAGCCAAGAAGTGAGCATACCAATTCAATATTCAAGGAGAACAAGGATGCAAAATGCTTCATTGCTTCAATGCCATACTGATTTGATATTATAGTGAGCAAGCTGCATATGTCCATGGTAACCAGTAACAAATCAGAGAAATCATCAATTACATTCATAGTCAGATACAATTTCTCTAGGAAGCTAGCAGTGTCCTTTAAGACAGTAACAGCTTTTGGCAGGAACTTTTTCAACTCTTCCTCCACAAACATAGATAATAGCTCAGTAATCCACCCTCTTCCTGACATAATCAGGTGCATAGAGTGGTCTGTCTTATTTTTATGAAATTTAGGTAGACCATTTATGGATGGTATCATGGGATGAGTTACTTCAAAAAAATCATACAACTCTTTAGTCAGTTATCTGCTGATAAGCATCTCATAGAGGACCTTCTGTACTCCATTGATTACTTCATCCACTTTATTTTTGGACACTTTCCTATAGATTTTTGAGTCATTCCTTTGATACTGTGTGGAATCCATCACAACTACTGCTCCACCTTTGTCAGCTGGTTTAATCACTAAGTCATCTCTTTAAGTTAACTGATATAGGGCTGTTCTCTCTTTAGAAGTCAAGTTGTGGAAATGTTTGTTGCTGCTCATTTGCCTTAAGATAGCTAATTCATTTTCACATAAATGGATAAAAAATTCCACTGCCGGATGATTCACAGGTACAAACGTGCTAGGTTTCTTATAAGAGATCTTAACTTGTGTTTCATTATTCCCAAAAATATTCCTCAAGGTAATATTCCTTCATGGAATCATGTTTGTGGAGGAAGAGTTGAAAACCTCCTGCAGAAAGCTGTTACTGTCTTAAAGAACACTGCTAGCTTCCTAGAGAAATTGTACCTGGCAATGAATGTCATTGATGATTTCTCTGACTTGTTACTGGTTACCATGGACATATGCAGCTTGTTCACTATAATACCTAATCAGTATGGCATTGAAGAAATTAAATGTTTTGCATCCTTGTCTTTCTTGAATATTAAATTGGTATGCTCACTTCTTGTTGTGATTTTGGAGAACAACATTTTTGTCTATGGAAGTGATTTCTATAGGCAACGCTGGGTTATAGCAATGGGCACCCAATGTGCCAATAGTTATTCCAATCTAGTCTTGGCACAGTGAAAGTCTGAGAAGGTTTTGAATGCCACCAATCCTTGGGAGAAGAATCTAATCTTCTATGGTCATTTCGTGGATGACATTTTTGTTCTATGGAAGGGCACTGACACACAACTACTTGGGTTTGTTGATTACCTTAATGCTACCACCCCTGTTTTAAAGTTCATGGTTAATGCCTCCAAGGAGGAAATTCAATTCCTTGATGTGAAGATACACTTTGATCCTGTGTTTGGGCTTGAGACTTTTGTTTACAGGAAAGAAACATGGAGAAACCACTTCCTATTTAAAAGCAGCATGCACTCCAGGTTTGTCTACAACAATATCCTGGAAAATCAAATAACTCGAACATTGAGATTATGTACTAGGGATGATGATTTCTACTTAGAGCAGGAAAAACTGAAACAATATTTTACCAACAGAGGATACTCAGAGAAGGACATTGTTATGGATCCACATCATATTAAAGAAATAAGAGAATGGAAAGGATGTCCAAATTACTCCTCTAAAGCAACTAATGTGGATTCAAAGAGAGTTCCCAGAGGAAATCATAACTATCGTACATTAGGATGCATGCTTACATATAGTACTGACACTCCGCAAATTTGCACTGTTAATAGGAAGTACTGGCCAGTTCTGACAGAGGATGACAGATTGAAAAACTTAGTAGGTGAAGCCCCAAGGTCTGTGTTCAGAAATGAAAAGAATATTAAGAGACTGCTATGTGGTAAGGATGGTTTTCCTAAAGAACGTGGCAATAGTAGGAAGAAGGGGGGAACCTTTAAATATGGAAGATGTAAAGCTTGTGCTTTTATTGATACAGTGAATTTCTGCCACCCTACTACAGGTCTTGTCTATTGATTTAAAGACAATGTCACTTGTAATACTAAACAACTTGTTTATCTTGCCACTTGTTCAAATTGCCCTGCCTACTATGTTGGGAAAACCAATCGACAATTTAAGGAGAGGATTTTACCCCATCTACAGAACATACAGAATAAGGTTAAAAGCAATGCTCTGGCCAACCATGTATTGATGTTTCTGTCGCATTCTTTCAAGTTTGAAGACTTGGAATGAATTTATGAAGGCAACAGAGGTTATGATATCCAAAATCGAACAGAAACAGTAAAAATAAATTGGATCATTAACCCAAGAGTAGATCATACGTACTTCAGGCTTGAATGGGGTTCTGCCGCTAAAACCCATTCTAAAAGGAAGGAATCTTTCTATTGGATAAAAATGGATGCTTGATCTAAATGCGATGTACAATTGGATGTTTTCCTGATAGACTGAATAGAAGACATTAGCACTGTGAATATATAATGATTGGTTGAGTCTGCTTTTTAATTTATGAAGAGAAAGCCTAATTAATCAGGGTCTGAAGAAGGTTACAGCCAAAAGCACTTATCTTGGTGATTTGTTTCTAACAGACTCTTTACATGTTTAGCACATATATTTTATATTGAAGTTTTTAATAAAGCTGTTTTTTATGAGTATGGTTCTCCTGTTTTTCATCCAGCATCGCAAGTGGAATATCTGTGGTGGTACGTTCAGGATTTTCTGTATAAACCTAAGATCAAAGGGCAAAGACCAATAGAAAGTTGAGCCTATAGCTTTCTGTTATACACTGCCAGATATGATTGTGGTTATTATGCCAATTTGTCAGCAGTCCAGAATTATACTGACCTTTATATTGCACTTGCAATTTTTTTGTGTAAACATTTTAAGGGAATTATTGATCATTTTTTTTTCTTAAGTACTATGCCAAGATCTGTCTTTTATTTTTATTCTGATGACAGCTGCACTGACCTCCCTAAGCTGACTTTCCTGCCATTACCTTGTTATAGGTAGCAGTCTGATGCAAGATTACTAATGGCTTGACAGCATGCATGATCCTCAGTGGTTGCTCAGTATTTCACGGGGGGGGGGGGGGTAATATTCCAATAAAGCCTACTCAAAAATAAGGGCACATAATCCAGCTTTAAGTCTTGGCATGGGGACTGAAATGTTCACAAAAGAGACATGTTTTTTGTATCACTAAATGCACATTTTGCACAATTAGCGAATGGAACAACAACAAGAAAAAAAAAACTAAGCTTAACGAAAACAACTGTTGCAGCAGTTAAAAGTACCTGCTTTTCCATTCCTCTCCCTAACTAAAGCTCTCAGAAAGCCATTGTAAGTGAGTGAGGGAAATAAACAAACAAACAAACTAACAAACAAATAAATAAATGCAATAATCTAAAACAAACAATTTCTGAAACTGTTAAAGGATCTGGCTTTTTTCTTTCTCCTAAATAAGGCTCTCAGAAATCAATGGTTAGTGAGCAAAAAAAAAATGTAATCCAAGTAACTGCAGTAGCAATTACAAGAATATGACACACACACACACACACACACACACACACACACACACACACACACACACACACACACAGAAACACACACACGCACACACGCACATGCACATACGCACACACGCACACACATATATACATACATAGAGAGAGATCTGTATCTATATCAATATCTATCTAGATACAAATATAGATAAAGGTGTGTGTTTGCATCTCCAAACATCACTTGTGTATGTTGGGGGAGTTCTAATGTTTCACTCTGTACCTTGCTGGCAGAAATAACCTAAAAAGGATTTTTTATTTATTAATTCCCTCATCTGATCAGTGCATAGTCAAAAAGCGGGGTACATTTAATGTCTATGTGTTTGTGCCTGTGTTTATACTGGTGAGTTTGTGTCTCTTTCCATCTACCTGTGTGTATGTGTGTGTTGTTTAAGTGACCCCTTTCAACATATTAGCACAAGAATCCTGGACAAACTCTAAAATAATGATTGGACAAAGGCGCCCAAAACAGGGACAGATGTTAAATATTGCTGTTATAAATTAGAAAGTTGCAAAAATAACCAAATACATTTTCTGAAGGGTATGAAACTGAAGCTTAAATGAGTGTCATTATTAAAGGATCAATCCAAGTTGATTTGCCAGAATATGAGGGACAAACAAAAATATGAGGCAGAAAATCTGGACATTCTGAGAAAATCTGGACAGTTGAGAGGAATGGTGTCTGAGTGTGTGTGTGTGTGTGTGTGTGTGTGTGTGTGTGTGTGTGTGTGTGTGTGTGTGTGTGTGTGCGTGTGCATGTGTGTTATGTGATCCGTATTTGACTTTCTGTGTACCTCTCTACCTGAGTTGCTGCATGTATGTGTGAGAGCCTGTGCCTCTGACACTGCATTTTTTCTTTTTCTGTATATCTTATCTATCTGTCTCTGTCTATATCTATGTATATTTATATTTATATATAAAGAAATGTATATATAGATACAGGTGTAGATATAGATATGGAGTGGGGGCTTTGTGTGTTTGTGTGTAAATATCATTAAACATTTGCATAACCTATATTTTGTATGTAAAATGTTTCCTCTAACAACAATTAGAAGTCAAGGAGTAACTCTGAAACATTAGTCAGTGGAATTATTGTACATAAATATATAGAAGTTCTGTAGTAGTATTATTATAAATAAAACAAATATAAAACAATTTAACAGTTAGGCCATTATCAAAGGACAGTAATGCTCTTCATGGTGAGTGTTACAGGGGAATAATGTTCCTTCCAGGGGTGAAGAGGTCCTCCACTTGCAGCATCAGGCCTCGCAACACCCTGGCAGCCCATTATTTTCATGTGATGCCCATACTGACAGACATAATTGCTTGCTTATTACATACAATAACACACACAATAGAAAAGTTTACAATATCATGTCATACACTGAAACTGTTTAGCAATAAGAATGTTGGCGTATTTTATGAATAAATTCTTCAGTTAATGCAGTAGTGACAGTATTGATAATACGAATTAGAATAACTTGTTTACAATAATACAATTCTGATGGGATTTTAAAAGGCAAGGGCATGAGAGTCGCAACCACAATCATATGGGGCAATTAGCCTTGAGCTATAATAATTACTGGGACCATACCTTTCAATCTCTTAGAGCAAGAAATCTGGACAAAGCTATACATAAAAGTGGGACAAAGGCTCAAAAATAGGGATAATTTTTAAATAATGATCTTACAAACTTAGAAAGTTGATAGAATAACAGGTTTTGCATTAGCATGAATTTTCAGAAGGGTATGAAGTCTGAAACTCAGATGGCTGTCATTTTGTATGTTCAGCCTTTAATGATTTGCCACTAATTTGCCAGAAAAACACAATTTTATGAAAAAATGGACCAAAAATACGAGGGAAAAGTATGGACATTCTGTGAAAATCTGTACAATTGAGAGGTATGAATGGAAGGGATCAGAAACTCATTTAGTGCTAAGGTTTAGGATAGTGGAATCATAATAATGAGGTTGGGCATGTGCTAAATTGTAATGGTGTAGCAAATCTATGAGGCTTACAGTCTTTTTTTATCAGTAAATGCAGAACATTCCATAGCTATTGATAGTCATTATCAGCAGGGTTTATGAACAGTGCCTCCTCTTTTCTCACACCAATATGTTGCACTCCTCTGTGCGCAAGTAAACAGAGTAGGTCATTGTTGGAAAACCAGGAAGATATCAGGGCACTAAATGTAAAGCTCCATTGTAACATCATCAGGGAAGCAGAGTCAAAACAATAGTAAATGTTAGCAGGAAGATGGGCCAATAGTTCAGCTGAAAACTGGTACAAGCACTTGTGGAAGCCCATACTAATATAATGGCATAATTTACTTTAAATACCCTACACCTTTGTTTGTGCAGGTTCAGGCATAGCTTTGAAACAGACAGTGACAGAAGAACACCGATGTGCACCAAAGGAGTTGGTACACACCTGTATCCCCTGCTGTATGTACCCAAACTAGCTGGTATAAACAAACCTTTATGTCCATTACAGCTGTATGGTATATGGTGTAGAGTCCATAGCAATGATATTATGCTTTGACAGAAAAGTAGTTGAGAGTGTGATTGACTAGATGGCAAGGTGGGGTTTTCTGCTGCACATTCTGTGTGGTATTTGAGGTATGTTTCACCACATAAATTACAGCTGACAATTGATTTTTAAAATTTGATTGACACAATTTAAACAACTGGTAAAGAGAATATTTGTGAGTAAAGCTGGAAGAAACATAACTTCCTGCATTGAAATTGCTTTATCTAGGAGATCCACGCATACATTGATTTGTTTGTTTGTTTCTTGCCTACTGTGTTGCTTCTGGGCATTTGTTCCTGGGTCTCTTGTTAAACAGGCAGACACTATTCCTAAATAACAATAGGTATACCTTTTATGACATTGTCCTTAGCTTCTTTTAACAGGAGATGATTTATATATTCAAGCCATTATAAAATTTGAAGTTTGCTCAAAGTTCCATACACAGAGAACATTAAAGAGGAATCTACCAAAAGACCTAGATAACTGAATTATTTTACATATCTTATGCTTCTTTGTTTCTCTGGTACTGACTGGCCATATTTCATAATTCAGCACAGGTATATAGTCATGATATACTTTGCTATTAAATTACAGTTCAACGTGGATTAAAATAATGGCTGTGATTGAATGTCAGGGGGCAAAACAATGCAGTGCCTGCAGCACTGAAGATATAACTGGGGTCTGCCTTGCAAACCAGTTTGCTCAGGGCCAAGCCTTCAATAGTGGGGATATGTCAATCCAGCTTTATTGAGGGGGTATTCAGTCATCACTTCGATGGTCAGCTGAGTTGAATGCCGATGTGTGTGATATACCACTGCCTCAGGAGATGCTGTGGCAGTGGCAGTATCTTCCAGTGACTAGACAGGGGGGTGGTGGTGAAACGTATTAGCTAATCTTGTTTTTCAGTTTTGTTGACACAAATTCAAGTTGTGCTATAAACATTTTTACAGTCTCAATTGTGCATCTCTAGGGAATATAGTTGCAGGTTGTATTTTTCTTATTTTTATGTCTGGCAGTTTAGAGTTTAGGAAGTGTGAAGGTTTGTGAGATTTTTGGCTGTCTCCTTTTTTGCGACATTATGCTTGGGATCTACAGCGAGTTCCAGTCTTATCTCACATACCATACCTTCAACACAGAAAGCAACATGCCAGTGGTGCAGAACTTTAGTCCTCTGCATCACTACTAGACCCTAAATCCTAATAGTACCCTGCTACCTAATTCACTGCATTGAGCATCAGTCTGTGGTTCTGGCAAGCGCTTACAACTTTTTATTCAAGTATGTCTTTATTCTGTCATCAGCCCTTTTCCATTTTATGGAACAGCATAGCAATTTGTCAATTTTAATAAATACTGGGTCGTAGAACTTTGTTTTGCAAGAAGGGGCATTTTAAGGTGTTGGAAACCTGCCCGAGGTAATTATAGTTTGGTCCTTTTTCTGTCAAGCCCACACTCAGTACAGCTGGGAGCACTCTGTCATTAGTGCTTCTTGCAACAGTACTATATGTGGGCTTAGGAACATCAGTTCTTCATGTTTTCATATCTTGTTGGGCAAGACTGACCTCTGAATTAGAAGAGCTGTTTGATGAATTGGAATTAGAAGGGAGTCACTTAAGCTCAGAAGGGTCTAAGAGAGAAATTAATCCCATGAATTCACATAAGTAACAATCGAGAGATGCACCTCCAAAAAAGATGAGAGATAGGGCCTAGAATACTACAGAGAATTTGAGTGATGTTGAAACCAGCTATAGGATCACTACTGCTACCTACACTGGCGGAGGAATAAGGTAACAATGCAGCTGATGCCACTAATGTCATGGTTAGAAGGAGTGGTTTAGCAAAATGATCAGCAGAGGTATAGTTAAAGGAGTTTCTAGATGTTCTTCTGGAAGAAGCCAAGTTTAGATCATTCAACTTGGTTTAAGGTTTCAACTGTTCACAGGGAAATGTTCCAAACAGAGTGGATAACAGCTAAGAAAAGGACAACAGCTCTTCATGTGTTCAATCACCCCAATCTACTTTTTTGGTGAGGATAAGGTCACCCAAGTTTTAGATGAAATACATGATTCGTAACCAAGGTTGGAACAATTCCTGCCCAAGATGGGAACTGTGTTAGCACCAGGGTATAGTCTAAAAATGGGTTAGTTCCTAGAGCTCATATCATTGCTCATATTCACAAATTGATCAATGATAAGGTTACTTGAAAGGATTACATTGATGTATTCAGTTGATGGATGCAGAAGGCATTCAGTGATTGTTGGAAGCAGAAAACACGGGTTTATGAGATTTATAAGCAACTCTTGCAGCCATGGAGTGGAGGGACCTCTTGTCCATGGTGATGAATAGGAAATTGGACAGTTGGCTGGCAGGGTTTTCCTTGCTCAATGTAGTCATATAAGAAATGGTCATTGAGCAAGCATTACCTCTTTTAGCTTACTGGTTGATCACATGTGAAGCCTACCATGTAGGTCAGTGGTGAAGGCTGGATGTGGGGTATGAGCAACTCTTCAGGAAGTTGAAAGCGATGATTAAAGTCCTGACGCATGGCTCAGTATGATGTTGATCAGACCCATTACTATTACTCCACAAGGGGAGTTATGAGCAACAACCAAGAATCAAAAGTTGGCTCGGTATTCTGAAGTGATAGGTACACAAGGCCAACCTGCAGATTAGCTTATTTATGTTCACATTGTGGAAAAAATCATTCCTTCAGGATATATTGGTCAAATGTCTTCCAGCTTTACACCCCAGAAAATCTAAGCAATATAAACTGAGTGATGCCTCTGAGGCAGGAACTGGCAAGCAGGGGGGAGGGGCGCCTTTCATGGCGCTAGGGGATTCAATGGCTTTCCAGGCTTCAGGCCTCACATCCTCTCATCAAGATCATGGAACTGGTGGATGAACTTCAAGATTAGTAAAATGATCAAGCAGTTTCCTTTCTTTTTCAGGGTTTTACATCTGGTTTAGCTATTATGTCTATGGTACATTTTAATAATAAAGTCACCAAGCATTTGAGGTTGGTCATTAGCAGAGAGAAAGCAGTTTTGTGAATCCTGAACACAGAGACAGCAAAAGTTAGACTGGCTGAACTATTTAATATACCACCATGGGCCTCATATAAAATATCCCCAATAGGCCTTGTACCACCCCCCCCCCAAAAAAAATGAAAGCGGGTTTTACTTGATTCATCACCTGTCAGTTCATGCAGGGATACCACTGAACAATTACATTAAAAGAGAGGAAGCCAGGGTACACTGCTTTATTGGATATATTGGACTCCATCATCAAAAAATTCTCAGATCTGTGGTTGGGAAAATTAAACAAAATTGACCTTTAGGCTGCTACCAATTCAGACTCCTTCTGTAATTCCATTTTCAAGGCCAATTTTGTTACTACAATACAATACCAATGGGTTGCTCTATGGCTTGCTTCACTTTTGAAAGATTCAGTACAGCTCTCCACTGGTGTTGATAACAGGAGGCGTACCAGCAGAGGTCATTCATTACTTAGATGATTTCCTCATAGAAGGACAAGAGGAGCAGGGTGCTAGGGAGGTTAAGGACATTTTTATCAAACTTGTTGGAATATGGGTGTGAGCCTGGCTGTAAATAAAATGGAAGGGCACAGCTGACAGGTCACATTTCAAGGCCCATAGATTGATGCGATTTGGACAACTTTTAGAGTGCCAGTGGATAAGCTTCAGCATTTGAGAGAGGACATCAGAGAGTTTCTGTAGTTAATGATGACCAAAATTTGTCAGGTGATGGAACTTCAAGGACTTCTTAATTTTGCCTGCAGAACAATTATTTCTGTACCTGAAAATGTTTATATAATATTAAACAGATAAAAACAACTCAACTTTCATCAGAGTGAACATTTATTTTAACAGAAAAAAGATGTCCTCTTCTTTGCATTGGTTGCAAGGATAATTTTTCCTGCAAGATTTCACATTTATATGAAGAACATTGTACTTTGCACATTTGAAAAGTTGGCAGACTTATTTTAATATTGTGTCTTTAAATTTCATCAGATTTTTTTCCCTTTTTTCAAATGAACTGATTTACTTGTTAGAATTTTAGGTCTTTATATACTTAACATAATTTTAAATAGTCTGT
Source organism: Protopterus annectens (assembly GCF_019279795.1). Classification (NCBI taxonomy): domain Eukaryota; kingdom Metazoa; phylum Chordata; order Ceratodontiformes; family Protopteridae; genus Protopterus; species Protopterus annectens. The sequence goes on along the minus strand of NC_056732.1, from coordinate 755,671,363 downwards.
AATGTTCCTACAAATAATGTACTTTTGAACCACTTTAGAAATAAGTAGCTTGAAATGAGAAATACATATCCTGTCGTGAATGTTCTTTAGAACTACTTCAGCTTTTTATAAGACATGTTGTACTGCATGTATTTACCAGTCAACGAGTATGTTTTAATTATGACACAATCAAATAAGTACCATTGTTGCAGTTTAACGATATGAGGTCTGTCTCGTATTTATTCTTGTATGTTTTATTTTTTAATTTCTTATTTCTTGGCACTAAATATATTCCCATTTATTCACACAAATAAATACTTTGAACAGCACATATATTTTGAATTAACATTCTTTTCAATAACAGCTAACAGGTAAAACTGCTAATGGCACTTAGTTGGACAATCCATATAAAGCTGTCAATGTTTTTAAAAATAAGAAAATTAATTTAAGCTCTATTTTCTGGAATGACAGGGGGATTTAATGTTAATAATAAGAATAATATCAATGTGGTGTTATCTCACATGTAGCAGGCATATTTTTGTCTTCAGTATAAAATTAACTTCATATCAATATTTCAATGATTAGCTTTAGTTATGGCCTAAGACCAAACAAAATTCACATGAATGGTTAAATGCCAGCTAGTCCTATCCGAATCGAATTTAACTTTATCCACAGGGTCTCCCAAGAGGTTTTTTTTTCACATATTGAAATTACCATCGGAATATTTATTGTAATATTTTAATATTTCCTTGATGACTCACTTTGAGTTCATTGTGCAGTGTTTGACTTATCCTTTCACCTCCCGGTGGCATAGGCACCTCTTGAGGATTTCTACAAAATAAATAGAAGATGTTGAAGGGATAGCTATATCTTATAAATATATATATATATATATATATATATATATATATATATATATAATATGATATGATATAGATACAGCTATAGATGCAATACATGGTTTACAACTGAATACTTGAAGTTACTGCTGTCGACCGGCATGCGGTCGAAAGGCAGTTATCCAATGGACAGAATGCTGACTCAAATACATCAACTACACTACAGTGAATTGGTAGTGTAGTTCGAATATCTGAGTTTGGCATTGTGCACCTAGATCGTAGTCCACTGAGGAACAGGGAATTATCCCATTTCCTCACTGTAGTGTGATCTCAGAGTTTGGTATATATAATTTGCAGGGGGTGCAGGGAGCGCAGGGTGGCTTGCCCCCCTCTGCAAAATAGTAAAATACACATACTGTTGACTATGGAATGTCATGGTACATTAAAGCACATAGACCGGCTGACTGATATCACCTCCTGTTTTGTCAAATATTTTAACAATGGGTGTCGATGTATTCAGTTTTGACTTGGTTGTAAACTCGCTGTTCCGGATTCAGGATTTCAGGTCAATCATGTGACAGCTCAACCTATCTAGTTTCAAGATTTCAGTAGTAAATCGTAATATATATATATATATATATATATATATATATATATATATATATATATATATATATATATATATATACTTTCCAGAGTACACAGATCACTAAGGCATATACTTAAATAGATTTATGATACATATTAGCAATGATCATTTGTTCATTTTAAAACATGTAAAACAAAAAACAATATACAAGTAGCAGAGGATTAAACTGTTGGTAGAGTAAAAATTTATCATGTTTGCATAAACGTATATTTTTATTGTGGTACCTCTGCGTTTGTATTATTTCATTTTTAGACTAATATATATATATATATATATATATATATATATATATATATATATATATATATATATGTCACAACATAAAACGTTATGAGAAAAAAATAATAAAAAAACTTTAACTAAATGTTTGACATACTGTTAGATTCAAACACCTGCCTATCTGCAACAACACTTTGTAGGCCTGAATATTATTTGAGCATACCACAAAAAAAAAAATATATATATATATATATATATATATATATATATATATATATATATATATATATATATATATATATATATATATATATATTAGTTAGCAAAAATCACATATTTGAAGGGAGAATGAGAAAAGTATGATGCAATAGTTATATGTGCATCAGACTTCATAACAGTGATGAGAACTGAAACATCCCATATGATGTATATTAAATCTTGGAGCCTTTTATTCATGTATTTATTGGAGACCCAAGGAGAAAAGCTCTGGGTACAGACAGTATACTTATTATACATACAATTTTGGTTTACAATACATAAAAAAAATCAGTTTACAATGCATATGTTTGCAGTTTACCATACAATTACATAGAAATTCACAGTGATAAGATCAAAAAATGACTAAAGTATATCAGATCAGTAGATATATACACAATAGTTGTAAGTCCATCCCATTAAACTGGTGGAATACTATGAATATTAAGAAGTAGTATTTTAGGGCAGTACAACTTGTGAGGTGTGAGTGATGAGAATGCAAGTATAGGGTGGAAGGGGTAGTAGGAGGTAGAATAAGATGCTAAGGGAATATGAGGGAAAAGATTGTAGAAGAGTAGGATAAAGGATAGTAGTGGAGTTAGTTTTATGCATTTAAGAATAACTGTTTCTTCACACTGCTATCAGTATAGCTTTCCATCAAAAAGTGGGGGAAGCACAGTAGCATGAGGAGCAATGCATTAATGTATATTAATGCATAATAATGTATTATTGTATTAATGTATTAATGTATATGAATGTATATTGTGGTATTAATATATTCATGTATATTGATTTATGAGTGTATATTAATTTATTCATAGGATTATAGGAAGTTACTAAGCTAATGGTTCTAGGGCCATTAAAAGCCTAGCCAAGTTTTAACCTTATTACCATGATAAGCACCTAGTGCCCCTATCTAAGATGGACACAAATAGAAACCCCTGGTGAATTTATGGTTACCCATTCAATTGTCCAGATTGCATTTGAAGAGGGCCAATGAGATGATCTATTTGACATGAAGTGGGAGTCTATTCCAAAGGTGTGGTAACCTATGGGATCAAAATTTGCCCCTTCAGCAGGTTCTATTAATAAATAAAGTAACCAGCTGAGTGTAAGATGAGCACCACAACACAAAAGTAACTTTTGTGTTGTGGTGCTCATCTTACACTCAGCTGGTTACTTTATTTACTTGGTCTATTTGGTTCTTGCATTTTTTGTTCGAGGTTCTATTAATATCTCATACCAGATTAAGGTCCTTAGATTAAGTAACTCGTGTACCATTTGAGACCTAGTGAGGAACCTTTGTGGTCTGTCCAACTGCAATATGTGCTTGAAAAGGTACATACCAAAAGAGGTGTTGTACTCAGTTATTGGCCTGATGAGGGAAGAGTACAGGAGGTTATAAATTCTTATTTTCTGGAGGAAGTGCCCTTACTTATGAGATGAGCAATATATTTTTCACTGCCATGGAGACATGGTGATCAAAGGTAAGGTTGCCATCAACCTGTGTGCCCAGATATATGAGTGCATACTTAGGGTGTTGTTATTGCTGTTGTAGTTAGCAGGAACATCACTCTTACTGAAAGGGATGGTAATAATTTTTTTTTTTTGCATTGAGTTTAAGGCCATGACTTTGGCTCCAACCACTTGTTTCTGCAAGACCCTCTTTTAGGATGTTGACATTATTTGGAGATTTTATGACCGCTCACAGTTTGCAGTTATCAGTAAACTTTGTCAGCCACAGACCTTTACTTTTTGCTTGTACTTCAGAGAAATAGATTAAAAAAAATAGAGGTCCCAGGACTGATCCTTGTGGAACACAATGGTTACAGGTCTGCTGTTGGAGGTGGATTCCAGTATTTTGACTATATGGGTTCTATCAGTGAGCCAGTTAGTGACCCATCTATCGATATAAGGGTTGATACATTATTTTTTGTTTGTTCTTCAAGTCTTTTGGTTTTCTAATACCATGACTGGAATGGACCGCATTCCTAAGTCAAAGTACGATTAAAGTTCATGAAATTAGTATTGTTTTAATCTTTCATGTCAGCTAGAAATGCTCTTTGCAGCACCTGCAATGTGCCCAGTAATGACTCATTCTGCAATTTGTACTAGGTTACATACCTAGCTTGGTGAGTTTGTCAATGATGTCTGAGTGGGGATATTGTCAAAAGCCTTGGCTAAGTCTAGGAAGGCTGTATGCACAGATTTCTCCTCATCCAGGGTCTTGGTGCCTGTCTCGAAGATGTCCACCAGGTTTAACAGGCAAGATCTCCCCCTGACAAAGCCAAACTGAGTAGAGTAAAGTGTCTGGAGATTACCTATATCTTTGTTGATAAGGTCCATAATGATTCGCTCCATGGCCTTGCAGATAAAGCTAATCAGGCCAATAGGTCTATAGTTCCTGTGGTCAGTGGAAGCACCACCTTTATGCAAGGGGATAACAGTGGCCATTTTCCATTCATCAGAAGTTAAGCCAGTGTTTAAATTATGATTGAACTGAGTACCCAATGGTGTTGCTTATTCTTGTTGGAGCCCATCTATGACACAGCTTGGGATGTTATCAGGTCCCATAGATGCTGTTTTTGGCCTTAAAGAGGGTGTTTACAGATACAAGGTAGGGGACAGGTAATAAAGATGTCATGAGTATGTGTGGAAGGGACAGGGGAGTGAAGTTTTCACAGAACCTGTCAGCTAACAGGTTAGCTATGTCCACAGGCTCAGTATATGTGGTATTATTAACTATCAGTTTGGCACAAATCTGGGCCTTTCCTTTTAGGTTATGGATATAACTAAAGAGTGCCTTATGGTTGTTCTTAGTTGAGGAAGCTAATTTGTATTCATATTAATGTATTAATTCTGCCAAAGGTAAGATCTTTGTATTTTACAATAGGATTTGAAGTGTTAATTACACTCACTTACAGATGGTGTGCAGTGACAAGTGTCATGCAACTGCTGTGGACAGAAACAGACAGTTTGGGGTGTGGGTCATTTCTGTCCATATGTATGGAGAGTGGATTTAATAAAATGTGAGTATGATTTTAAACTAAAAATTTACCACAGGACTGTCCCAGTGGACAGAGCCAGCTTCTAAATGCTTTAACACATGCATGTGTCCTCTCTAATTATCTATGATATGATCCTAGTTATTAGCTATTCTTATTAGGGTAATACATAATAATCAACCATGGGATAGGTAAGGCCAATCCATTACAAAGTGGGATAGGTTATTTTGAGCATAAAAAGGGAAATAGGCTAGGTTTAAATGGCCTTTAGGGCAGCTAGCCTAGTAATTACCTGTGAATCTATAAACCTAATTAAGAGTTGGCCATATGTGATTATAATGCTTCACAGTAAATCTAGCAACTGCTGGTGAATGTTAATATCTCATTTACATTTCTGTGATATACTGCCACCAATGGTCATGTTCTCAAGGATGACTGAAAGCATTCAAAGCATCATCACAAATAAATCTGAAGTGAAACTTTTCATGTTGATGTTGTTTTCATTCAGTGCTGTCCTTATGTAAATTTTAAATGTTAAAAGCTGTGAGTAACAGCACCACAGAATTGAGCGCATGACAAAAAGGAAACTGGATTTCTGTATTTTATGGATTAACTGTTAATAGGTTCATAAGTAAGTGCTAGTCTAGCTGCCTTCATGGACCATTTTAAGCCAAGCCAATTTCTATTTTAGTGTTCAAGCTAACCTATCCCACTTTGTTAGATATTGGGTCTTACCCATCCCATGCTTGATAATTATGTATTAACCTTAATGAGAATAATTGATCAGATCATAGATAATTTGAGGGGACCCATGCATGGGATAAAGCATTCAGGAGCTGTCTCTGTCTATTAGTAGCATGGGGGCAGTTCTCAGGCAAATTTTCTGTTTCCCATCTATAAAACTCAGTTGCAATTGAATATGGACAGGGGTGAACTTAGTTTTATGTGGATGGGGCATCTGTTCCAGAGTAGCAGTATCCCCTGTGAGATATACATGTCCCTCCAAACCATTCTGTTGATATTGTAGAAGCAGTTTAGATCCTTAGGCTGGGTTTTTCTGATGCCATTTGACTTGCCGATGTGCAGTAAATCCATTAGTATTGGATTGGAGGATGCCTTGTATGGCAGGCACAGGTCACCTCTTAACATTCTTTAGGATACTGAGTATAGTGACAGAACTTTGAGCCAGTCTATGAAGGACTTGTTTTTTATGCCTTGTATCTTATTAGTAAAGCATCTCTGTGGGGGTTCCATTTGTTGCATATGTCTGGACAGATACATGCCAAAGAGTATTATAGTCAATGACTGATTAAATGAAGGCTGAGTAAAGGGGGCCAATGACATCCCTAGATCAAGACACAATACTTTGTTATAAGCTGTGCAGTGTAGAAGGACTTTCATACAACAATGAGCATATGTTGGTAAAAAGTTAAGTCACTGTCCACGTAAGTTCCCAAATCTGGAACAACTTCGGCCAACTCTTTGGGCAGTATCATTAGTGTGGTCATTCCCTGGAACAGATTACTTCCAAAAGATACAATAATGCATTTCTTTGGCATTTAGTTTCAGTCCATGGTTTTGGCACCAGTTATTTATCTGGGGGACAAAATTAAAATTAAAATATATTATTTTAATGACACGGAGGATCTGAACTCCCATGTCTTGTGTTGAGATGTACAGTTTTGATCATGACTAGATACCGCCCAACTTCCATCCATCTTGTAACTATTGCACTTTAAGGTCTTCCTTTATCGGAGTGCTAATTCTAGACAAATATGTGTACTTGTAGAAAACTTTTCATTGCATTGATGTTTGTAATATCTTCAAGACTAACCAATGTGCTGAAGAAAAGCTTATTTGCACATCTGATGTCAAAGTCTTGGTGTTTGCTTAATTTTTTCTGTGTTTTGCCATAAAATGTTAATGGACATGCATGTGTACTGTCAGTGCTCCTTGCCTACTGCCTTGCAAAGACTTATGAAATATCTGAGAATTGTTGACTTTGATGGCCTATTGTATTCATAGAAATCATGATGCTTTTTTGTTATAAGACATATTGAGGAAGGGACCATAAAAAGTACAGATGGAGTAAAGAATAATACATTAAAATGAAGCCATTGTCATACATATTTTTCAGCCAAAGGTCTTAATATTTGCTCTTGTACTGCTCAACTGCATCCATATTATTGTGTACGTACTAACACCATGTTTATCTGCCCAGCACCTTAAGGAGAGAGAGCAATTCAGGAATGATAGTGAGGTGACACCTAATTAATGTATTCAGTGTAACCAGAGGGGTTAATCTACATGATACAACCAGAACCTGGGACTATGGAACTTCCACAGTGTTAGTGAAGGCTGCCTGGTTTCCCATGTGCTGCCTAACAGAACTACAGTTGCTGACTGTTAGAAATGGTGCAGTCCTGATTAAAATCTGTCAAGCTATGTAATGTCATTTACAAGTAATGCTTACAGAGTTATATTTTATATGTTTTTAGTTGCAGTCTGACTTTTGCAAATTTGTTTTTATAACGAACATATGAAGAGTTATTTCAGTGCTTGTTTACTACTACTTAATGGGTTTTTAGCAACATTCTTGAGGATGTTAAGACATTTCTGACTTGTGAAGCTTATGTGGTTATCATTATATTAAGAAACTCTGGCTATTATTTGTATATTTGACTATTCTTCTCTATGTCCCTGATGTCAGTTTTCATTCCATTCTGTAGTCATATGTTATTACTGTGTGTGTGTGTGTGTGTGTGTGTGTGTGTGTGTGTGTGTGTGTGTGTGTGTGTGTGTGTGTGTGTGTGTGTGTGTGTATGTGTGTGTGTGTGTGTGTGTGTGCGTGTGTGTGTGCGTTTGTGCATGTGTGTGTGTGTGTGTGCATGTGTGCGCGCCCGCGTGCGCGCGTGTGTGTGTGTGTGTGTGTGTGTCTAAGGGGCACATTGTTATTGTACAGTTTTTGCATTGCTATACTTCAGATATGGCTTTTATGTTTTGAAAGGTTCATAGGTTCATAGGATGATAGCAGGCTATTGGCCCAGAGACCCTTATAAGCCCAGCCAAGAATTTGTCCCATATTCCCACAAAGTCAAAACTTGTTTTCCCTGTCCAGCAGGGACACAAGTGGGATCCCAGGGGGTGTATTTTATGTTTCCCATCCAGTCATCCAGGTTCCTCTTAAAGAGGGCTAGTGAGGTACTCTGCTTGACATAGAGAGGTAGTCTATTCCACAGATGGGGGAGTCTTTGTGACAGAAATCTATCCTGCCAACAAGTTCTCTTAATGTCACAGACAAGGTTGAAGCCTTCCATGTGGGTTGCATGAGTGGAATTTGACTTACGGATATGCAGCAACTCCATCAAGGCTGGGTCTGAGATGGTCTAGTATCCCAGACACAGGTCACCCCTGAGCAGTCTGTACGAGGCTGAGTAGAGTGACAGGGCTTTTAGCCTATCTGTATAGGATAGATGTTTGAGACCATGGATTTTCCTGGTCAGGAACCTCTGTGGTCTCTCCAGCTGATGCATGTGCTTGGCAAAATTAATGCCGATGGGGGCATTGTACTCAATAATTGCTTTGATAAGGGAGGAGTACAGGGATGTTATGACCTCCTTGTTTTTGGATGAACTATCCTTACTTATGAGCTGGACCATGTAGAAAGCCTTCCATACAATGGAGGCAATGTGGTAGTCAAAAATCAGGTTGCTATCAGCCTTGGTTTCCAAGTCCTTCATGACTGATTGCATGCTTAGTACATTGTTATTAATGTGATAATTAGTTGGGACACCATTTTCCCCAAAGGGGATAATGATGCATTTCTTGTCATTCATTTTGAGGATATGCTTCTGGCAGAAGTCATTAGTTTGGGTAAGACCCTCTTGGAGGATGTTCACATTATTAATGGAATTTAAGACAGTATCTAGCTGGCAGTCATCTTCAAACTTGGTCAGCAACAGACCAGTGGTTTTGGCTTGCACCTCAGAAAAGTATATCCCAAGCAGTAGAGGCAACAAAACCACTCCGTAGGGTATGCCACTTGTTATGGGTCTCCTATAAGATGTGGCTTCCCCTATTTTGACTGAATGGATGTATCATTGAGCCAGTCAGCTACCCATCTGGTAACATACAGGTTGATGCCTAGCTGGGAGAGTTTATCTATTATACCTGAGTGGAGAATAGTGTTGACATCTTTAGCTAGATCAAGGTAGGTGGTGTGCACCTTCTTCCCCTTATCCATGGCTTTGGTGACTGTTTCAAAGAAGTCAACCAAGTTTAACAGGCATATTCTCCCTTTGAAAAAAAAAACAAACTGTGTGGTGTCAAGTGTTTGAAGTTTGCCAATGTCCTTGTTTAGAAGGTCCATGATAATGCATTTCATGGCCTTGCAGATCAGGCTACTTAGACTGATGGGCCTATAATTAGCTGGGTCAGTGGATGCTCCACCTTTGTGTAGAAGGCAGAGATGATAGTGGCTTTCCTCCATTCATCTAGGATGAACCAATGCTCAGGCTTTGGTTGAATATGGTGCCTAATGGTGCTCAGAGCTCATGCCTGAGTTCATGTAGGATGCAGCCAAGGATGTTGTCAGATCCCATGGAGGCTGTATTTTTTTGCCTTTGAGTGGGCATTAAAGATCTGCTCTCTGGTGATGAGCAGAGGGGGGAGTGCTGGGAATGGCCTGGTTTACTGATGGAGGGGACGCGGGGTGAAGTTTTCACTGAATTTGTCTGCCCGCAGGTTGGCTATATCTATGGTATTTAAGTATGTGGTGCTCTTGTCAACCAGTTCAGAGCAGATTTGGGTGTTACCTTTGAGACCGCGGACATATGTGAAGAAGGCCTTCTGATTATCCTTAGTGGATGTGGCTAATTTGGACTCAAAGTTAGCCTTAGGGAGTTATGCCTGGATATTTTTTTTTATCTCACCGATATTAGAGAAGCTTGTAATCCCCACACCCTGATTTTTTTTCCCATTTTTTCCTTTATAACAGGGATACGGCACAAAAAACAAAAAAAAATGTCAATACCATTGAATCTTCCATTCTCAGGTGCTGAGTATGAGGTCATAGTCCAGGCCATCTATCTCCATGAGGCATAGACCCTAGATCTTGATTTAGTTGGCAAGCCTTCCATGACTGTGCCAGGCATCAGGTGCTCAATTATATGAATGTTGTGGGTGGTCAGGGCCGTGACTGCTAGAGTCTCAGACAAAGGGCTAGTAATATGATTAATAATGCTATCAAGAGAGCCATGGCTATGGCATGGGAACAAAAATCCACCTAGGTGGATCCCTACTGAACCCCCACTCATTGAGCAGAGGAGCTTCTTTTGACTATAGAGGAACCAAGATGCTCAGAAGAGTTCCACAGTGCTGTAATAGATGTCAAGTAGTGATATGAATGAACTGGAACCTACTAAACACCCTTTCCTTAAAAAACACTGTCTCATATTTTAACTCAGCTTTCCTAACCACACTAGACTCCTTTATTCCCCTGAAAACAAAGCTCTTAAAAAGCAATCCAGTCCCTTGGTTAACCAAAAATACCTTAGTCACTATGAGACTCCGTGATAAGACCTGGAAATACTACCACAAAAATAAATCTTTCACCACCCTCAATGAATAAAAAACACTTCACAATAAATTTAAAAAAGAATTCCCCGGGATTCAGTAAGCTTCCATGCAGGAATAGCTTATTCCTGCACAGAAACAACTGTTTAAGAGCAGCACAGCAGCGTGCCATGCATAGTTATGAAGGTGTGCTGCCTCTGCTCCTAAACAGACACAGAGCATGGACGAGTGCAGGGGGTGTATCTGAGAGCAGAGGTCTCCCAATATGTCCAGATTTTTGGCTCATACTTTTGGCCTGTTCCTCTTTTTTCCTGGCAAATTACTGGGATGAACTCAGGATTGAAGTTGGTAAATGATGGCATACATTTGAGTTTCAGACTTCAAATCATTCAGAAAATTTATATTAAAACAAATCCTGTTACTCTAGCAACTTTCTTAGTTTATAAGAGCAATATTTAAAATATGTCCCTATTTGAACCTCATTTTGTCAAGCTTTGTCCAGATATTTTGCATTTAGAGTTTGAGAGATATGGGGGGTAGCCACTTCTTCAAATGCCCAAAGTGGGACTGTTAGTGCACAAACATGACGTTGCAGGACAAAACACATCCACAGCCATTGCAAAAGTCAAAGCCCCACTTTCCAGGAAAACCCTACGCTCATAGCAACTGAAACATGCCAGGATTTCTTTAAAATGTGCAGATGCAAGCAGAAATCCACAGCAATAAGTGAAACCTGTCCCTTGCTAGAGAAAATAACACTAGAATTTTTTTTTTTATCAAACAGATTAAATTTAACCACTGCTGCACGGGTTTGCCCATTGCTTAGCTACGCATACTCTAGCTTAAATGTCAAAAGAAGGCAAATAGCAAGATACATTCAGTAGAAACAGTACTGCAACAGTATAGTGATTAGAGAGTCTGCTTTGCGAGCAGTCTTTCCCGGTTCAGTCCTCACTGTAGTAAGTTCCATTTTCCAAGTGAAAGCAAGTTATGAACATTTTTTTTGCTGTATAACCTACTAAATAACATATATTTGTGAACTGGAGTATTGCATTAAGTGCAGATGTAAGGTGTCATTGTAATAATGTGGTAAAATCCACAGCTAAACACAAGTGCGCCATACAGTATATGTACATATGAATAAGGGATATTAAACAAAGTTATAATGTGTAATGAATGATAAAGCAATGCCATACAGCAAATTGTGTAAAAAAAATTATAAAGTGCCCAAATCTACCACTTTCCTAAGACCATGACCCATGTGGGGTAAAGGGGGTGAGCACTTTTAAGCAGAAATAAGTGAATTTAAGCCTGTTTGCATGGGGGGTAAGCAATGCCTACACAGGATAAGCAATTTAGAGGCTGAGTGTAAGAATATTTAACCGGACGTTAACATTGCTTACCATCATGCAAACATGTGCAAACCTGCTTACAACTGCATAAAAGTGCCTTAATCACTCTGTATCCAACAGCTCCTGTTCTGCTCAGCAACAAAATAAACATTCCTTGGAGGTCTTGAACCCAGGAACCTGTACACTATAATCACAGCAGTTAACCAGTAAGCCAGCACAGATGTGCATAAAATTGAGGTATACCCAAACAGATCCTCACTACAGCAAAATCACAATTTACAGGTGAAAGGAATCTATAAACAGCTTTTTGTTGTATAACCTACTAAATAACATATATATGCGAACTGGACTACTGCATTAAGTCCAGATGTGAGGTGTCACTGTAATAAAGTGGTGAAATCCCTCGATAAACACAAGTACCCCATACAGTGTACGTACACATGAATCACGGATACTAAACAAATATATAACATGCAATGAATGATAAATCAATGCCAAACAGCAAATAGTGTGCAAATTTAAAAATAAGCAACGCTAAGCATTGCACATCTGTGCTTACCAGGTGAAAGCAATGCAAACCCGGCTAAATAGATCTGCCCATTGGTATGACCCTTTAAGCAATGCCAACCTTAGGTAAGCAGGTTTTCCCCATAGCTTAGCATTTAAAAAATTGTCCAATCACGGCAAAGTGCAGGAAATTGGCCCTATTTAAACACCACAGGTGGTAATACATCTCAGAACTGGTTGCAGCTTCCTCCTGTAGGCACAATGGCTTGTGTTGGGGAAGGATTGCACTTCCAAGAGCAGTGCTATGGCATCCAGGAGTCCAAGGTCATGGCAGTGCTCCTGGTAAAAGACCATGAAGAGAGACTGCTGCAGGGTCAGTACCAGGGTTCCAAATATAAAGTGGAAGCCTAGACCATCTCGCCCGTGACCTCACCAGTGCCACTGGCATCCCTCGAACTGGTGAGCAGGTCAGGCATTACTATGCCGACCTGAAATGGAGGAAGAGGGAGCTCTTGGATCAGTGGATTCAAGAAGCTAGGCAGAGTGATGTCCCAGCAGTGTGTAAGTACTCATTCTACTAACTGTTTAATAATTGCCTAGCTCATGTATATTATGGATAGGTATGGCTAAATATTTCTCTTTTGTCTCTGACAGCGGCAGCAGAGTGGGCTGTGAATCAGGAAGCACATGCATGTAGGCTGCAGAGACTGTGTCGCGAGGCAGGTTAGTAATAATCTTGCATGCACTGTCATAAGAAATGCATATAAAAGTAGTAGAAAGTTAATTGCCAGTATAAAACTTGTATTGTATATGGGATGTACTGAATAAACCAGACAATATGGCAGGAAGAGTCTCATATAGGTTATATGTAAATAAAAGGGTAACAGCCTGGCAATAAAGGTCTAACTCCTGGACTGCTTGTGTTTACTTTGGTATCATATGGTAATGTAGCGTTGCATTCTCTTAATAGTACTGTTGTATTAAGCACTGTTACCCACACTGTGCTACATAAATAAAATGTGTAGGAATGTCTGTATACGACTGTTGTAATCACAAGGTAATATTGCGCAACTGATAAAGGCTTATACAGAAAACAGTGAAAGAATACACAACAAAATCCAAATAGCACTCTCAACTGTGATGTAAACTGTTATATCTTTAGCACACACAACCATGGTTCGAATCCTGAGAGTGGTAGTAAGCTTTATGCATAATCATACCCCTCAACTGTAGTGATTTTGTCAGAACGTTCAGATAACTTTCTTAATTTTTCTGCCTGTTCCCCTGGAAAATCAGTGGGATGATTCCAGAAGTTTAGGCAGCAAATAATGACATACAACTGATTGTCAGACATCATAACTGTCAGAAATATTTCTATAAGAAGAAACCTGTCACTCTAGCAACTCACCAAAATATTATGAGAGTAATATGCAAATTATGTCCCATCTCCATCCCCATGTTGTGAAGCTATGACCAGAGAGTGTGCAGTAACAGAGTGAGACGTATGTGCATAATAATAACGTGGAATCTGGTAATATGTTTGGCAACATTCAGGTAGTGTTAACAAACATTCCCTCCACAGGTCTGTCAGATAAGAAAACTGTGCCTGGAAATAAAACATTGAAATCCTGGACTGGTACTGTTTAGTCTGGTATTGTATGGCAATGTTAGTGTTGCAGTTTCTCTGAATAATAATGTATTACTCATCACAGTCACCCACACTGTGCTACATTATAAAATTGTCTAGGAATCCCTGTATAAGACTGCTGTAATTATAAGGTCAGATTGTAAAACCGTGGGAGACTTGTAGACAGAAAAAAGAGAAGTGATACACAGCAATATCTAAATAGGACACTCAACTGTGATGTACATTAATTTATTTTGTAGCAGACACAGTCGTGGTTCAAATCCTGGGAGTGGTAGCAAGCTGTATGCATAATCATACCTCTCAACTGTACAGATTTGTTCAGAATGTGTAGATAAGTGCCCACATTCACTGCCTGTTACCCTGTCCCCCTGGCAAATCAGTGTGATGATCTCTGAAATGTAGGCAGCTTTTAATGGCATATAACTGATTGCCAGACCTACAAGTATTCAGTAAATGTATATGAAAACAAACCTGTCATTGTAGCAACTCACTAAAGGTTTATGAGGGCAATTGTCAAAATATGTTCCAGTTCCACCTGCATGTTATCAAGCCTTGACCAGAATGTGTTGAATAAGAGATTGAGAGGTATGGGCATAACATCAATCTGGAATCTGGGAATATGCATAGAAACAGTCAGGTAGTGTTAACAAACACTACCTCCATAGGTATGCCAGGTAAGAGGTGTACACTGTAGGTAAAAGCAGTTCAGGTATATAGTTGTCTACAAACATACCACTGTCCAAACTAAGGTCATAGGGTAGTGTAATAATACCTGTAAGGTACAGATTACAGTAGTGACTAAGAAAGTAGTGAGAACTACATGGATATACAAGCTGTTAATTGACATCTCTCTCCCCCCAACCACATCTGCAACAATAATCTAAATACACAACTCAATGGGTATGTGTACAATTAAATCTCTGTTGGGACATATGTCCTATTGTTTGATAACTACGGAAAAGTATTTCTATGCATGTGCCATGTTGAAATACTCACACATTGGTGGCATGCTGCCATCAATGTAACCTGCATGCTGTTGTAATGGCCACTGTGGTTCCATATATGCATGTGTTCTTTTTGCTAAGCAACTGTTCCATATTTGGTGTTTTGGGTTAATGGGAATATCTATGCATGCTGTTATATCTAATCCTGGAATGTGTTGACTATTACTAACTCACATATGTTTTAAAATTGCAACACCATAGCACGTTATGGGAAGGCCAGTCCCAGCGGACCCACCTCTCCCACCTCATCTGACCATGGCACTGGGCACCAGCATATCTGGGGCCTACCCCGGGACCTTCTTTTCTGCTGGTCCTGCACCACCTTTGAGTGGAACTGCCTCAAGGGATGGGGCTCTCCCCTCTTGGGAGCGGGCGCAGAAAGGAAACTGTCACCCGTCATCAGGTCTGGGGTCTGGTGCGTAGCGAGCTCCGCAGGGAGTTTGGAGATCAACTACACTAGCTTGAGGGCCACATGTCGCATTTAGAGGGTCAGCCTGCCCCTCCTACTCAGCCCCCAGCACAGCCACCTTCGAGAACGTTAAAGTGCAGTGGTGACTGCCCATGGGTGGGGACCTCATTCCCACTGTTTCCATTTGGGGGCTCATGGGCTTCTGACTTCCAAACACCCCTCCCCATCAAGGGTGTTTATCCCCCACATGTATCATATACCACCCCTGTATGCTGTCTTGTCTATCTTGTCTGTCATGCTATCCAAACTACCTCCCCAAATATACCTACTATCCTACCCCAATATCCCACTCTCACCTTAAAAAAAAAAGAAAAAAATGGCAATCTGTTCCCAAAAAAAATCACGCCCCATACATAGCTGTCCATTTCACACATGTCCACTGAACACAACTAATCTGGTCAAACTGGCTTCACAACATATTATTGTTGTCCTCACTCCTCTCTCAGGTGGTTGAGTGTCCAAATCTACCTCCAAATAAGTGTATATGCACAGCTGTTGCTGTAGAAGAAATGAGCAGCTATGAACCTTCCTTACACCCGTCCTGCACATCCCTAGTTATTTTCTATACTGTCTTTCCCTCTTTGTGCCCCTTTTTCACCACTTTCCTATAACCCCTTTTTCTTTTCTTTTAAAGAAATTAGCATGGGGGTAAGTGGGAGTAAGCACCTTTAAGCAGCAGTAAGCAGGTTTAAGCCTGTTTGCACAGGGGTAAGCAATGCCTACACAGAATAAGCAATTTAGAGGACAACTGAGTCTAAGAAAATTTAACTTGAAGTTAGCATTGCTTACCATCGTGCAAACATGTGCAAACCCATTTACAACTACTTAAACGTGCCTTAATCACTCTGTATCCAACAGTCCTTGCTCATCCTAGCAAAAAAATAATTAGCCATTGCAAGTCTCGAACCCAGCACACTATAGCCAAAGAGAATTACCACTAAGCCATGTCAGATATAAACAAATCTGATGTTGTCTCAAACATACCATCCACTACAAAGCCGTAAATCTCGAGTTTTAAAATACTGATACCAGAAACTCGAGATTTTGGAATCCCAAAATTACAAAGTAAAAAAACAAAAAAACAAAAAAAAAACAATAAATAATACTAAAAACTGTTTTTGAAGGGCCCTGCACCCCTAGCTGCTTTATAGTTTTCAATAATTTGAGATTCGATGTTATGAGTTTTCAAAAAAAATTAGTTTTCAACGATTTGGTCTCGATGATTTGAAATTCGATGAAATCATAATTCGATGATATGAAGTGGAACCAAATATATATATATATATATATATATATATATATATATATATATATATATATATATGTATTTCCACATACACACACACATATATATATATATTACTACGTATAGATATGTATAGGAAGATACATATATACAGGGTGCACAGCATATTGAACAGCCAGTATTCCTACAGTTGCCACCTTTTAAATGGACACTGTTTGATTTTTTCATACAAAAGACAATTATTGCATGAAACATATGCACACAGAGAAGTCAAAGGATATGAAACCACACACAGGTTTGCATACATAAGAAATGTTTATTTGTGTACTGTTTCAGTTGTACATGCCATTTCGTATAGCTGTTAGGTGTTTAAAATACATACTAACTGGGTAATGCAACTCTCAAGCAAAACATTTTTATACAGTACTCTGAAAGCATAACATATGTTGCTGTCCAGGCCAAGGCCTTCAAGTAGTACAACAGGAAAGAAACACTGGCCCAGAAGTT
>NC_056732.1:755486610-755649110 GCF_019279795.1 Protopterus annectens | reverse complement strand
GATGGTGTAGAAAGCCTTGGCGAGGTCCAGATACGCTATGTGGACCATCTTACCTTTGTCCACGGCTCTGGAGAATGATTCAAAGAAGTCAATCAGGTTCAAGAGACAATATCAGCCCTTCACGAACCCCAGCTGTGTGGGGTCCAGTGTTCGAAGGTTGCCAATGTCTTTGTTTATAAGTTCCATGATAATACGTTCCATGGCCTTGCAGATCAGGCTTGTCAGACTGATGGGGCGGTAGTTCCCAGGATCCAAGGTGGATCCACCCTTGTGGAGTGGGATAACTGTAGCTGTGCACCACTCAGTGGGCAGGAAGCCTGAGGTGTTGTTGCAGATATGGTGGAGGGGAGACAGAGATGTGTATTAACAACTATTATATCTTTGCAGTATGAGGTCATCAGACCTGTTTTCCTCTTTATGTCTTTCAGGCACAATGTCTCAGGAGAAACTTCCGATCTACACACCCCTGGAGATTGATGTCATCATTGCATACCTGGTGCAGCACTACCACACCCTGTTTGGGTGTACAGCCCATGATCTGCAGAAGTACAACCCCGTGGAACAATCTTGTCAACAGGATAAATTATATTGGCCTACATAACCACAGTTCTGAGCAGGTCTGACATCAATGCACTGATCTACTCCGCTATGCCCATCAGCATGCTGCTGCAGTTATGAGGGACCAGCTTGCCACATGCCATCCAGCCCCTCCACTGACACATGCTAAGTAGCTCCACACCAGCCTTGGGTCACCTGCCCACCTGCAAACCCAAGACCCAGCGGAGAGCATAGTGGAGGTGGGTGCTACCCACACAATGACTGAGGAGTGTGCAGGTAAGGCCACAGGGCACATCAGTAGACCAGTGTTGCATATCCATCTGTATCTGTAGATTTTAATCATGCATATGTGAGATGAAATATATATATAGTCTGTTGCTGCATTATAGTAATAAACAGATGTGCGTAATCTGTAGTATTGTGGGTTTGTACTGTTGATGTACTGTAATGCTGCTACCTCCCTGTACCAATGTCACAGGTGTGGCTACTGACATCACATCTCTCACACAACTATGTTGGTCGCTCTGGTATACCTCCATGGCAGCAGCTTGTAGCTGGTGAGTATGGTGGTTGTTCAGGTTTGCCAGTACACCGGTCATGTTATGGCCATGGTATATTCCATGCGCACATTTAATACACCTACCCATAATGCATGCTGTACATGTTCACTTACTGTTGCTGTTAACTGCATTGCCTCACAGTGGTCACCATGGTGGCATATCTGAAGGGTATGTAAGAGGCCTGCAATATAATTAACAACCTGTCATTGCAAGATGTGTGCACAGAGATGAACATAATGATGGGACAAATGCCGACAGTAGGGACATGTCTGAAACATCACCCTTATACAGTGCTACAACAGTGTATATACCATTATCACAATGGCAACTGTTACAGATTTACACTACGGCATATCACAATACTGCATTCCACAACCCTTACAACCTGCAATGTGCTCCTAACATGAGCAATGAATATGTAATATGGAATCCTATGTTAGCAGAGCAAATATGGGGAATACATACTTTCACAAACACTGGACGCATATGTGTGCATACACTCCAAATAACATATTGTGGAAGCAGCTTTTGAGGTACTGACAGCATGCACTATTCATGAGTATGGATTTTCCAGCAAGTACAGGTCCTCAATGTCACAGCAAGTACTGGTCTGTTGTCCAAGACATTTGACCATCAAATATGCCCACTTACCTGCAACAGAGGCAGCTGTGGCATGCACACATCTTACAAGCCATGGAATGGATCCCAGACCCAACAGGTAGCACCCAGGAGGTGGACATGCAGCCTTACCTCAACATTGCATATACCATGGCAAACAGTGCAAACAGTCATGCATGTGGTGAGGAGGTATGGGACAGGATTAATGGAGAAAATAAACAGATGGCCACCCAAGACAGATGATGACACATGCTGCAAACTGGTCATGTAGGCTGCCTAGTAACATGCCATAACACTGAGGGAGTTGCAGAAATGTCTAGCAAGTACTAGCTGTGCAGTACCTGTGTCGGCAATTGCCTGGACTGTGAATAAGTGTGGCCCATGGGTTAGGGTAATCAGATGGGACAGTTGTACCACAGGAAACATCAGCCAGGGCTCTCTACAGGTAGTGTATGCATAACAGCAAAAGTCCCCCATAGGCATGCGTTGCAATGTGTATTGCTGTACCAAGGCCAAGTTGGGAACCTACAGACAATATCAATTAAGATACATGTGCTGCACAACCAACACCTCACCCCACCTCAGGCCAACCATCCCCATCTGTACCTTGCTGGTGCCAGTGTACACCTGTAGGTTTGTCATTCATTAGCAGGGACAATCCCAGTACACATGGTGTTCAGAGTTTGGGACACTGAAAAATGACACACGTGTAGGCCATAGTTGTCAAGCATCTGCAAAAAGGCTGGGGATGGGGAGGGGGAGTTATCCTGAAGCACAACAGTGCACTGACGCAGAGATCCAAAGCTTGCTAAGAATGGCTGTATCTGTACACAGCCAAGGTCATGAATTGTGGCAGACATAACCCCGACTCCACAGCAATAGTGATAGCACTGGTTGACCTCCAAGGGCTGTGCACATGAGTTGACCTTTCAATCATGCAGAGTTGGGGGTATTTGTAGGGCAGAGTGACAAAATACTGGCAAATAGAGATGGTCCATGCTAGTATATTCCTTCCAGGAAAAGTGACTGCTGTAGTACACATAACAGTTGGTACAACAAACCATCATGATAAGGGTATGCACACTAATACACCCACAAATTGTATGGATCTCAATCAGCATCTGCAAAACAAACACATTTGTTTGATAATGCACTTGATTGCACAGGTCATATGTCACATATCAGGTTCGTGTAATGTTAGCATATGCAGTAATGTGGCTCAATGGCATATCAGAGAAGAGGGTGCCATATCAATGAGGGTGTGTACACTCCCCATAGCCAAGGTTAAGGTTTGAAGGTTGTCAGTGTAATTGTATTTTATTGGCCATACATGTACCGCTGATGATGAGATCTGTAAGTCAGATATCAGGCATTCACAAATGACATCTGTCCACATATCATCTCAGGTATGTGTCGGGCAAACACATAGGGGCTGTGAGCAGCAGAACAAACATAAGTGACACACACATATACACATTCAGCAATGGTGTGTACACCTGTGAGGTATGGTGCACAGTACATGCCAGGGTGCCAAACAGGTGCACAGCAATACTGTGTACATGGGTGTAGTGTGTTCCAGGGGAATAAGCATCACCTCCTAACACAACCCATGGATCACAGATATGTATAATGTTGGTAACAGGGAGTGACTATAGCTGCACTGTGTGCTGTTGAGTGCCATATGCCGTGCATGTTGACAGATGGGTAATGAGAGGTCTGTGTGTAATATCTTTGTGCAACCTCAGCTGTAAGTGTGTGTGTGTGTATGTGTGTGTGTGTGTGGGGGGGGGGGTGAATTTGTCTGTAAGTACTATCTGGTGGAGTGGAGCGGGTGTTGATGTATGTAGAATGTGTGCGTGGGTATGTGTGTGTGTGTGTTTGTATGTGTGTGTCCATGTATGCAGAAGTGTGAGTGTGGGGTTGTTCATACCTCTCAACTTCCCTTAGAAATCATGCAGTAGATGGACATGGACAGACACATGGATAGACATCAGGAATACTTTTCTGAAATGTAATCACAGGAAAGCTGAAAGAGTAATAAAGTCTGCTGCATGAAAGATGCATTGGGAGGGAAAACTAGACACCAGGGATACGTATTTAACTGCAATCAGCAGAAAGGTGAAAGAATGCCAAAGTATGCAGCACTAAAGATGTACTGGGGAATTACTAGAGAACACAAGTGAGTGTTTCCAAATATTACTGTAGTCTACATAAAAAGTTAATAGAGCAACAGATCTGGTATCTACTGAACAATAGTTATGTATGAAACTCCAGTGCATGACATTATTGACTGACTGTAGTAGCCCATAACATATGGGGGCCATGCTCAAGATGTTTGGACAAAACCAGGGTGAATACTTGATGACATCAGGGAGTCTTTGAAGAAATTACTCCAATCAAGTTAAAGAGATACTGGAGTAACGGGTCATGTTTTGTGATCAATTTTCTGAGCAATTAGAAAAATGATACATTAATGATTGGTATTATAGACTGTAATTATTCAAGACTGATGCAGGATGGGGAAAATAAGAGATAAGACTAGGGACATTCTGTAAACTCAGGGACAGGTAAGCAGTATAGTGGAATGTCAGGGTGTGTGTGTGTGTGTGTGTGTGTGTGTGTGTGTGCGTGTGTGTGTGTGTGTGTGTGTGTGTGTGTGTATGTGTGTGTGTGTGTGTGTGTGTGTGTGTGTGTGTGTGTGTGTGTGTGTGTGTGTACAGTTAAGCAATAACATACAGGTCTAAAAGTGCTTTTCTTGTTTTCCCCTCACAGGTGGTGAGGTGGGCACCTCTGATGTTGGTGTCCATACAGACACTGAAAATGATGATAGGTGTGTTGAGGCACAGGCTGGGTTGTCAGGGGCTGAAGCTGCACCATCATTTGACATCCACCTGTTATCCACCCCATCCCCACACACAGTCGTGTTGTCTATACATACCACATCACCAGTGGCCATAGCTGAAGGACAGTTGGAGGTTGGTGGCATGGGACAGGGCAGTGTGGTAGCTATGGTACGTGTGTCTGGTCACAGCAGCCATAGCCAGATGTCTGGTGGGGTACCACTTAGGCAGATGTACAGGAGTGCTCATCGCAGGACTGCTGGTCATCATGCCCCAGGCAGAAGTGCCACATCTGGTGCCACCAGACGCATGTTTCAAGCCATCATGGATGTGCAAGCACATATGGAACAGTACACCAGACAGGCTCTGAGGCTGCAGAGGGCTACTCATTCAGCCGTTACTAACAGCATCCGTGATCTTGCAGGTGCTCTCCATTATTTTTCAGAGGTCATGGATAGACGGTTGGGTTAGATGGTGGGAATCCTCTACCGTGGCATGTCTGTGCTCGAGCATATGGTAGGAGTGGTATGATGCCACTTGGACATAGGCCAGCAACACCAACAGCTGGAGGTCAACATGGTCGCGCCAGAACTCAGGTGGAGTGCTGTCCACACCACACCACAGCAGGCCATGTGCACATGGCCCTAGCTGGTCCCAAGACGGACCTGGATGCAGCGGACATATGTCATCATCAGGGGAGAGAACCACATTGTGTCTTGTACCTGGTGTTGCCCGTGGAACCCCTGGCAGGCACAGTTCTCTTGTCCATGGCTGGAGATTTTGAACTGCACACCCTGCCAGGTACGGTCTGCAGCTGCCCAACAAACCCCTGTATAGTGCAGCCACATGTCAGAACTGTGTGCATGCATACACACACGCATTAACAACACAGCTAGGGCAACCCCGTACCTACACACACCACATCACAACAACCCAATTAATAATTAAATCCCCTCACTCACACAAATGGTGTCAAACGTATGGCTCAGTCTAGGTCTGTGGCAAACCAACAACACACCCTGTGCATATGATGATACCTGTGCCACATCCCTATCATCCATAACATTAATGCAGGCACAGGCTAATATGGTTCTGATGCATAGGGTGACTGGACTATGGTGTACCAATATAATGCTGTGTAACTTGTTGTCAGCAGTAAAGTTTAATGCTTACATGTCAGGAAGTGTAGCTGTCCAGCCATGATGCATTATAGCTGTTATTAGCACTGATTGATTGTGGTCTCATTAATGCATTCCATTTGTGTTGTAGATGTCCAAGTGTCAGCAGCATGATGGTCTGCTGTTGTACCCTACAAGGGGTATGGCACTGTGGTGACACCTTGGCTGTGCCATATCCTGGGTACAGGTGAACACATGTCACAGGTCTGTATATCAGTTACTGCATGTGCCACATGGCCAATAGGTCTGGGGGTGGTGTATACAGGTGAGTGCTTGGTGACTGATGTCAGCAGCCCTTCTACAGTGGACAATGGTAAGTGTACTGGGTGGTACACACCACAAGTTTGTGTATAACACACACAGAGGCTTTGGTGTTGATGCAATACACAGAGAATACTGTGCACATGAAAGAATGTACCTGTGCAAGGAACCCATTTTAGCCTATGTAACGCCACAAAGACAGAATAGACATAACAACAGATTGGGAAATAAGGAGTCTGCTAGTTTAATGTCATTGACTATGGTACTGGCAGAGTATATGTTCCCTTCCCCAATGTAGTGCAATCCTCAACTTGGTAAACATAGGTGTGCTGGTGTGGGTGGCACAGCCCTACCCTTTGGAGGATGTGAGGTGCTGTAGAACCACAGATAGTGTGATAGACACTACTTAACCTGTAAACATGAACTGTACAGTATTACAGCCAGCTAAGCAGGGGAATACACTCAACAGTAACTGCAATGGTGGTGGCTGTGTCCACAAGAGCCACACCCAGCTATATATACCAACCCCAGTATTGCTGTAAACTCACTGTCCCTAATACTGTGTGGCAAGGCATATTGTATTAGGAGAATGTGGCCTCAGAATGCTGTATCCTACAAATATACACACATGCACACATACACACACTTGCCAGAACTCAGAGGGTATCCCATGACTATCAACACATTTGTACAAGAGTGTTGTGCTTGTACTGCAAGCCCCAGGTAGCCCTTAGGATGAAGAGTGTAACAAGGTACATGTAATGTCCCGTACAGCAGCAGCCACATCTAACTTTGGCAATGGGGGGGGGTGTGAAGGGCCTCAGGGTATTATCAACAGAAGGTCTACAAACACACAACCACTGTTATTCACATTAATGCACACATACACATTTGTCAGTACTGGGGTCCATCGATGCAGGTGTTCATAGGTGTGTACCAGGCTATTGTCCATGGAGAGATACAAAGTGTAGGGGATGTGTGTACAGTGTTATTATGCCACCTGCCATGTGCCAGCAGACCATCTATCAACAGACACCACAGGGGTTATCCTCAGGGTTTGAGTTATAAGCAACATACAATCATCTGGTTGCCTCTTGCAGAGGGCCAGTGAGGTGCTCAAGTTGAAATGTATGCAACAAGTATTACATAACATGGTCAGTGTCTGTCTAGGAGACCTGTACCAAAGAATGTTCTGTTGACTGTGGTAGTGTAGTCGAGGTATCCATGGGATGTGGTGCATATAGGGTGTGCATTCCTAGCTGTGGCATTCATAACACAGCTGGGCAGACATGTCAGTGTCACTCAAGCATAAATTGCCTGTAAGCAGACAAGATGGATACCTGACATCTGCACATCTGTACAGAGGACAGACAGACATCAGCTAGCCAACTGGCTTTGCATTAGGATGAATGTGTTGACAGATAGATGTCTGACATTGATAGGTATGCCATTATTACATGACAGTGGCCCTCAATGACATGTCCTATACAAACAGTAGCCTACAGTTAATATTCACATGTCAGATCAATATCTAGTAGGACATATTTAATGACACACAGCTCACACACCTAGAACATGACAGTGAGGATTCAGAGTCCATCTTTGCATGCAGGGGTGTTTGGTTCCAGTATTACAATCTGCAATCTACTCTTACTTGACAAAACACTGTCAACAGTAGCAACATAATGATACACTACATGCAGTGTGACTGCATGTAACCTGGGATACTACCGACATATGTAACACATTCAAATGGAATAGAGTGTTGTACAAGCCATATATACTCAGGTGTCCCAGACAGTAGACTCACACTCCTTGCTACTCTAATGACAGCAGATAGATACATGTTATGTACATGGAATTAAATACACTTATTAAAGATTTCATTACCCTGCTATTTTATCAGACTGGAATGTGATCACTGGTTACCAGGGCTGAGCCATGCTTTGCAGGTGTAAGCATTACTTAAATGTAACGGCTAAGCAGATTTGTGCGCTGGTAAGCAAAGCTGAAATGGTTAAGTGCCTATACGTTTATCCATATGTTAGCAGCACTTACCTTCACCCACACCTGCGCAAAACCACTTAAAGCTGCTCAAAACTGCCTTAACCAATCTGTATTCAACAGCCCTTGTTCTGTCCAGCAACAAAATTAACAGCTGTTGCACGTCTTGAACCCAGGACCTTGTACACTATAGTCACAGGGGTTAACCACTAAGCCATCACAGCTGTGAAGACAGCTCTTGTTTTTTCCAATACATCTGTCAGTACACATACTGATTAGTATTGGACAACTGCTATGAATTCTACAATTGTATGGTACTTTTTAGTGATATTACTGCTGAATCTCGTATGTTGTTATATCTAAACATACACATATCAGATAAATACGGTGAGATACAGCTGGGAAGGTATATACAACAGTCATGTTTACACATAAGGATATGGATATATATATATATATATATATATATATATATATATATATATACATATATATATATATATATATATATATATATATATATATATATACATATGTAGATATATGTGTACGTGTACATACACATATATATTCATATATATATATATATATATATATATATATATGTATTTATATACATCTATATATTGCATTATATATACGGTATTATATAGATCTATTTGTATATATATATATATATATATATATATATATATATATATATATATATAATATATATATATATATATACATATGTAGATATATGTGTACGTGTACATACACATATATATTCATATATATATGTATTTATATACATCTATATATTGCATTATATATATGGTAATATATAGATCTATTTGTATGTATATATATATATATATATATATGTATGAATATGTATGTATATCATTTGTATATGTGTGCATATATATATATATATATATATATATATATATATATGTATGAATATGTATGTATATCATTTGTATATGTGTATATATCTATATCTATATATATATATATATATATATATATATATATATATACATATGTAGATATATGTACGTGTACATACACATATATATTCATATATATATGTATTTATATACATCTATATATTGCGTTATATATATGGTATTATATAGATCTATTTGTATATATATATATATATATATATATATATATATATATGTATGTATGAATATGTATGTATATCATTTGTATATGTGTGTATATATATATATATATATATATATATATATATATGTTTAACATATGTCCATAACATGTAGTGGTGTCATACCTCAGTACCAATATTCGCAACCTATTAGTGCAAGGGGATGTCATGTAAGTATTGCAGGTATAAATGTAGACTGTTGCTACTGTAACAAGGGTTGTCTTAACAGCAATGTTGTATGTGGGACATCACATCTGATTTTGACATGTACGCCATCAGTTACTGACAGACATCATATGATCATCACAGTGCAGTACCACAGATATCATAGTAGTTATCCTGTGGAATACAGCAGAGGTATGACCAATAAGTGTGGACAGTTTGACACACTCCGGTCAGTCCAGAGGTATACACAGAACCCCTTAGTGCAAGATGTGTGGACCAAGGCTGACAAAGGTGATTTTTGCAGCCATGTAAATGCAGATATCACGGAAATACTAGAATAGATAAGCTCACACAGTATATGCATTCACACACTCCTATCTGTCCTGATACATAATAACCAGAGGATCAGAGGTCACAAGCCCACATACTATCCACTAGTTAGTGACATACATCTGTAGAGTATCCCACTGCTTTGTCAGACATACACAACAGTTATGGTGGCCCGGCAACAGTACATCTGACAAATATCTGGACATAACATCACACTGGGTAAGTACACTGAGCTGCTAGGCATTTCACAAAGCACTGTGCAAACTACAGGCAGACTGCCACAACACTGGCCTATGTTTCTTATGGGGGAATACACATGTACCTGGAAATATAGCAGGCTCTACAGGCATGTAACAGCATGGAGTAACATGTGACAGCGCATACCCACAACCAATCTGAACACAGCCACAGTCACATATGGTAAGCATCCTTAATATTACAGCATATGGACTGTGTGATCAGCACCATCCTCATATATGCCACTCACACACTAACCCTACATATACTGGGCCAATACACAGTGTATTCTGATGCCTGCTTGTGGTATGGGACATGTGTCGGTTTGGCCCTACAAACATGTACGCTGATAGAGTTCCATAAACTGGAGCAGCATGCAACATCAGATAGAACAGGACCAAGAACAATGACATCTACCGCAGTCTGTACACAAGTCAAGGTACATATTCACAATACACACTCTGTCAACAATCACCATAGGTACACAGACCTCACTACTGTACACACTACAACAGAATGTCCAGGTTTTGTCCTCATATATAAACCTGACTATACATAACATGTCTAGCAGTCTGATATCTCACTGGCTTGTTATCAGGTAAGATGTCATTACATAATGATGTACTGAACATATGCACCGCTTACTGCATGACATATGTACAAAGGTTGACAGAGTTGTGGCTGGAGGCACAAACACAGGACCAATATTGATATGTTGCTATGATAAACTTATACATTTACTGCTGTAACAGGGTTTGTTGTGACATATATCTTTTTAGGGATATGAAGTCAGTAACTCACATGGCTGTCACCATGTAATGACTGCAATCCTCAGAGTATGCTACTGCATTTCTAAAGATAGGATATCTGTGAGTAACACAACACATGTAAGATTCCAAACACTGGCCAGTCTGCAGATAGCCTTACAGGTGAGAGCTTCCTCAACCACATAACATTGTCATGACAGGTATTAAATCATGCAGACCAGCCATATCCACACAAACTCTGTTAAACCAACATTACTTCAAATGTAGAAGAGTAAGACATACATTATGTTCTCATGTCTGGAACATCCCTCTCCTGTCTGTTGGCCTTTCTCCACAGTGTATGTTGTAAGAGGTATATCCCACTACCCTCTGTGATGCTGTTTGCCAAACACTGACATGAAGTCCAGCTCACAGTGAATGAAAAGGGCCAACACCCACATGATGTTCCTAATTATAGGAGTGTGTTTCCATGCAATTGGCTATGGGAATGTTCCCACAGCTGTTGCATATGCAGTTAGCTAGTGGGGGGACTGCAATTTGTGCACAGGCCATCCGCTGATCATGAGCATCACTTACAAATCACAAGCTGCTGCCTAAGCAAAGCAGGTATATTTTTCCACATCCACCAGAGAGGGAGTGAGAGAGACAGACAGAGACAAAGTAAGAAAGGAAGGTGGTAGGAGCGTAAGAGCTAGTACCTCACACTATAGCATTACACAGTTACAGCACATGCCACAGAGCTTATAGGGCTAGCCTTTCTGCAAAGGTGTATTTCAAGGTGAATGACATTAGCAGGATTGCCAAAGTAGGGCAATGGAAAGTGTAGTGACTGTGAATGGCCTCAAAAGCAGTGATCCCTACACACACACATACACACACACACAGAGTCTCACAGTTGCCATGTCTGGGATTAGAACTTCCACCTAACTAGTACATCTCATTATATCATTATGCATTTATAGCACATGCCACAGAGCTTATAGGTCTAGCCATTCCCCAAAGGTGTATTTCAAAGTGAATGACATCAGCCAGCAGACTTGCCAAAGTAGGGCAATGGAAAGTGTATTGACTACGAATGACCTCAAATACATAGATCCCTACACACACACGCACACACACACACACACACACACACACACACACACACACACACACACACACACACACTTGACAGTGCTGAAATTCAACCCCCTACCTAGCTATGTATTGCTAGTACAGTGTACTGTAGTTATCACACATGCCACAGAGTTTATAGAGCTGTTTATTCCCCAAAGATGTATTTCAAGGTGAATGACATCAGCAGGCTTGCAAAAGTAGGGCAATGGAAAGTGTAGTGACTGTGAATGACCACAAATGCATTGATTCCTACATACACACACACACACACACACACACACACACACACACACACACACACACACTTGACAGTGCTGAAATTCAACCCCCTACCTAGCTATGTATTGCTAGTACAGTGTACTGTAGTTATCACATGCGCCATGGAGTTTATAGAGCTGTTTTTCCTCCAAAGGTGTATTTCAAGGTGAATGACATCAGCAGGCTTGCCAAAGTAGGTCAATGGAAAGTGTACTAACTGTGAAGGTCTCAAAAGCATTGCTCCCTGCACACACACACAAACAAGCATACACACATACAGTGTCTAACAGTTGCCATGACTGGGATGAGAATTCCTACCTAACAAGTACATTACACTATAGCATTACGCAGTTATAGCACAAACCATGGAGCTTATTGGGGAAGCCCTTCTGCAAAGGTATATTTCATGGTGAATGACATCAGCAGGCTTGTCAAAATAGGGCAATGGAACGTGTAGTGATTGTGAATGGCCTCAAACACATTGATCCCTTTACACACACAGAGTCTCACAGTTGTCAGGTCTGATATTAGAATTCCTGCCTAACTTGTACATCACAATATCACATTATGCAATTATAGCATGCACCAGGGAGCTTATAAATTTTACCTTTCTACTAAGGTGTATTTCAAGGTGAATGACATCAGCAGGCTTGCCAAACTAGGGCAATGGAAAGTGTAGTGACTGTGAATGGCCTCAAAAGCATTGATCCCTACACACACATACTTGACAGTGCTGAGATTCAAATCCCTACCTAGCTATGTATTGCTACTACACTGTACTGTCTTTTTCACACTTGATATGGAGCTTATAGGACTAGTCCTTCCCCAAAGATGTAGTTCAAGATGAATGACATCAGCAGGTTTGCCAAAGTAGAGTAATGGAAAGTGTAGAGACTGCAAAAGACCTCAAAAGCATTGACCCCTGTACATACAGGAACAAACACACACAAAGTTTCATCATTGCCACATCTGGGATTAGAACTCCTACCTAACTAGTACATCACATTACAGCATTACACAGTTATAGCACATTCCATAGAGCTTACAGGGCTAGGCATTTCCCAAAGGTATATTTCAAGGTGAATGACATCAGCAGGCTTGCCAAAGTGGCATTCCCCAAAGGTGTATTTCAAAGTGAATGACATCAGCAGGCTTGTCAAAGTAGGGGCAATGGAAAGTGTAGTGACTGTGAATGGCCTCAAAAGCATTAATCCCTGCAGACACACACACACACACACACACACACACACACACACACACGCACACACTTGTCATGTCTGAGATGAGAACTCCTCCCTAACTAACACATCACACTGTAGTATTACACAGTTGTAGCATGAGCCATGGAGCTTATAGGGCTTTCTTTTCTGCAAAGGTGTATTTCAAGTTGAATGACATAAACAGGCTTGCCAAAGTAGGGCAATGGAAACTGTAGTAACTGTGAATGTCCTCAAAAGCATTGATCCCTACACACACACACTTAACAGTACTGAGATTCAAATCCCTACCTAGCTATGTACTGTTACTACAGTGTACTGCATTTATCGCACATGATATGGAGCATATAAGGCTAATCTTTCCCCAAAGGTGTATTTTAACTCATTACATCCGAGTAACGCCTCCAGGTGCATCTGCAGTTACCTCCTACTGCACCTCTAGGCATCTAACATGGCTCGTTCATATTTGCATTAATACTTCCAAAACCATGCTACATTCAAGGTATCCGAATATTTTATCTTAAAGCATACACAATGGCAAACACAGTTGTTTGAACTATGTCAATGAGTATTTGTTAGAACTGTAAGGTGATAACGTCATTTTTTAAAGGCTCAAGCCATGCCCACTGGGAGTTAAAGGTACACACTCAGAAGAGCTATACTGGAGGAAATGAGTTAAGGTGAATGACATCACTAGGCTTGCCAAAGTAGGGCAATGGAAAGTGTAGTGACTGTGAATAGCCTCAAAAGCATTGTTTCCTACACACACACACACACACACACACACACACACACTTGCCAGTACCAAGATTCAAACCCCTACCTAGCTATATTTTGCTGCTACAGTGTACTGCATTGATTGCACGTGCCACAGAGCTTATAGGGCTATGCCTTCCCCAAAGGTGTATTTCAAGGTGAATGACAACAGCAGACTTGCCAAAGTAGGGCAATGGAAAGTGTAGTGACTGTGAATGGCCTCAAAAGCATTGATGCCTACACTCACAAAGAGTCTCTCAATTGCCATGTCTGGGATTAGAACTTCTACATCACAGTATAGCATTATGCAGTTATAGCATGCGCCACAGAGCTTATAAGATTTGTTGTTCTGCAAAGGTGTATTTCAATGTGAATGACATCAGCCAGCTTGCCAAAGTAGGGTAATGGAAAGTGTAGTGACTGTGAATGGCTTCAAAAGCATTGATGCCTACACACTTGACAGTGCTGAGATTCAAACCCCTACCTAGCTATGTACTGCTACTACAGTGTAGTCCATTTATCTCACATGCCATGGAGCTTATAGGGCCAACACTTCCCCAAAGGTGTATTTCCAGGTGAAAGACATCAGCAGGCTTGCCAAAGTAGGGCAATGGAAAGTGCAGTGATTGTGAATGACCTCAAAAGCATTGACTCCTTCACACACAAACAGTTGACAGTGCTGAGATTCAACCCTCTAACTAGCTATATATTGTTATTAAAGTAGACTGCATTTATCACACACACCATGGAGCTTAGAGGGCTACCCTTTCCTCAAAGGTGTATTTCAAGGTGAATGGCATCAGCAGGCTTGCCAAAGTAGGGCAATGGAAAGTGTAGTGATTGTGAATGGCCTCAGAAGCATTGATCCTTATACACACACACACACACACACACACACACACACACACACACACACACACACACACACACACACACACACACACACACACACACACACACAGAGTCTCATAGTTGCCATGTCTGGGATTAGAACTCCTACCTAACCAGTACATCACATTATAGCATTGCACAGTTATAGCATGCACCACAGAGCTTATAGGGCTACTTTTGTCACTAAGGTGTATTTCAAGGTGATTGACATCAGCAGGCATGCCAAAGTAGGGCAATGGGGAGTGCGGTTTGAGTGTGTATGTGCCATAAACCATTCATCTGGAAGAACAGACAACATTCAGCTACACACAGGTTTACATTTCATAGGAATGTGTATACAACTGCTAGATGAATAATGACTTGTACAGTCATGTTACACAGTTATCACAAGCACCACAGACACTATAGTGCTGAGGGATACCAGAAGCAAATGTCTACAATGATAGACATTTGCACATCATGTGGTATTGGCCAATTGGATGTGTGCTGGGTGGGACAGGCCTCATAATGGGAAGCCCTTTGTCACTGTCTGTCACTCTCTTCCACAAATATATGTATGTGTTTGTTTGGCCTATTATAGTGTGTTGTCCTTGGATATGTGTGTGTATTCCTATCTGATGTGTGTGCAAAGCATGACTGGTGTGCAATGTGGAGTGTGCGCACAAAAATATGTGACTTACAGATATGTATAGTCCACTGTTTTTGCCAGACATGGGCTTCATTTCTGTAAGTGTGGGAGCATGTCCAGTTTAACCTTCTGTATTGGATATGTGAATCCATTCCTCAGACATGGGCTTCATTTCTCTAAGTGTGGGAGCATGCCCAGTATAACCTTCTGTACTGGATATGTGAATCCATTCCAGGTAGGTTGGACTCCAGTGCAGGCATTTGTGTTCTACACCTACAGCTAACAACCTGTTTCTGCAGGATATCTGTAGCTCAGTTGATAATATGGGGTCACAATGGGCAAAGGATAGTGGGATACTGTAACTAATTGTGTCTGTGCTGCTTCTGCTACATGGTTTGGGTGTTAGCAGAGATATTCAGACATATGTACTGTTTTACACTGTGATGTTTTATGTCATCAACTACTGACAGGTATACGTATTTGCTTGCAGTCATTTCCTGGGGAGCACAAGATGAATGAAGCCGTGTTCAGTATTGTGGTCTGCAGCCTACATATTCTTGTACAATCATGCCATTCTGGAGGGGAAGCTGCAGACACTTGCTGATGGGTCTGTGTAAATGGTTCTGCACATTGATACTGTGGTGGCTGAGGATCCCATGCTTGTACATCCATCGACGTGACAGTATGGCCATATCCTGCTGTGGCCATACCTCACAGCTGTACAGATTCATACAAGTTACCCAGAGGCAGGGCTCATATTTTTGGTCATAACCCCTTCACATTGTGGTCTATGAGCAAGTTTGTGGCCGCCCATTCCTGTGTTAGCAGGCAGGGATAGTATGTGCACACATCTGAGTTTCAGACTTCACACACTCCATCGCGTCCATGCTTCTACCCCCGCCCCCACTCTGTTATTCTATCCTCTTCTGAACATTATGCAAATGTTATCTGATAAGTACCCCTATAGTTAGCACTTCATCCCAGCAGTATTTAGGGGTTGATCCACAGTTCATGCAGTAGGACATGGTGGACATGCTACTGTGATTTGTCGACATGGCCTTGCATTTGTGTTCTGTGGATTGTGTCATGTTGTTATTTGGGAGTCCATGAGATAACATACATTGGCAGTATGGGTGAGATGCAGGCCTTTGACAGAAGACTGTAGGGCATTTGGTAGTGATGCAGGCCATCTGTAGCAGGCCAGTGCATTTTGTCACTCCCACAGTCGAAGGCTGCAAGCCACTATATTCCCCTGGGGTGACAGGGTAGGTGTGCAAGGTTTTACTGACAATAGTTTATGACCTTATTGATCCATTGGTGTGGATGTTGACAGAGTGCTGCTTACAGCTAGGAACACACCTTCATGGGACACCTCTTCAGCATGCTGCATACTGTGGCTATTCTCATAGAGAGGTGGGGGTCATATTGTACTCATTCCCAACAGCAGGGATAAGACCTGTGCGGTACCTGTGGCTGATGGTGAGGTGAGCTTGGTGCATGTGTGCTATGGAAGCTACTTGCTGCTGACTCACAGATATATGTGGGGTATTCCACTTATGCTGGCTTGTGCAGGGACATCAGCAGTTTCTCAGTACTTCATACCTGTGTCTTTTGTGGTCGGCCAGTGTTTCGCCAGACTACATTAGCATTCCATACTACACAGCCAACTAATGTGCTGCTATCCTGTATGTACAATTCCAAAGGAGTGTCCATTTGACAGTAACATTTTATCCACTCTATGTCTAGGGTACTTCCACCTGTCTGCTGTTTGTATGTCTGGGCTCACATGCATGGCATGTCCATCCTTTAGATGGTGATAGATTACCTCTGAACAATTAGTATGGATTACTGCTGGATTGTGTCTTGCTGGGATGCATTGTGTTTGGCACTGCAGTTGTGAGAACTTGGCCCTGTCATCAACAGTACTGGCCACTGTCCACCAAGACACAACCTTTCATGCCTACATGCTAACCACTTTTACACAATATGCAACACACAACAACCTAACACACAGAGCTTTGCATATTGTACACGTGCTACAATCTATCCTGCGACTTTGGCTGGCTCAGGTAATCTGTGCTCCACTGTTATTATGCCTACACTTACATGTTACTACATTTCTATATAGGATTGTCTGGGGAGGGCACACCTGACAACTGTAAACATTTGCTATGACTGTACTGATATTTAAACTACTCCATTTCATTCTGTATTCCGACCTATCATGCAGACTAGAGGAATATCAGTGTACTACAGTTCTTAGGTTTTATTGATCTACATTTCAGTTTCAGACTTCCTGTCCTTCAGAACTAACATCCCACTGCCTGACCTGTTGTAGTCTGTCTGTGTAGGTCTGGAAGGGGGCTGTTCTCTATAGCCATCAACCAGAGGCCTTGTCACAGCCTTTTTTTGTGTTTGTCTACACCTGTCCTGCTGGCTGAGACTGTTGTTGGGTATGTGAGCCTCACTGACATGCATGTGTGTGTCCTATGGACACACATTTGGCCCACCAAATGTCCTGCAGTGGATTTTGTCACCTTGTCTAGTACTGCATACTATGTTGACACCAGTATTTGTTAAGGATTTCATGCTGCCAATATAGGTGTCTACTATCTGCTGCCATCCCATTCAGCCACCCAATTCCTTAACATGCTCACATCCATACCATAGATACAGGTAGCAGAACATACTACTACATTCAGCAATTGATATTGATTGTGACTTACCTTGTGGCTGTGCCAGTATTGAGGATGGTACTGGAGGGCTGACTCTGTCAGATGCACATAGTACACTCCTTATACATGGTTAAGCACAGGTTGTGTCATGTTTGGCATCCCTTTTACTGTATGTGCAAGTCGGAGTGAGGTGTCATTCCCTGGGTTCCTATCACATCAGTGTATGTGCTATTCGTTGCCTCTTTGCCAAGGCCTGGGCATACTGGGCACACCTCCTTCTGCCTACTGGGGCAGGCTCAGGTTGTTCCTCCTCAGAGTCACTCTGTGTGCATGTGCTGGCCTTGGCAATGGTCGGGAGCTGTGTGGCCCTTCCCCATGCTCTTCCTGCTGCAGCTGTTTCCACAGGATCATATTATGTAGCATGGCACATACAATGACAATTTGGGTACATGTAGTTGGTGAGTACTGCAAGGCTCCACCAGATATGTCCAGGCACTGGAACCGTGACTTTAGAATCCCAAACACACGCTCTATTATGATTCTGGTCTGTGCATGTGCCTCATTATGGAGTTGTTGTTTGGGTGTGTGTGTATATTACTGATGGGTGTCATCAGCCATGGCTCCAGTGTGTTACCAGAATCCCCCACTAGATGGCCATATGGGATTTCTCCATTGGCAAATCTTTGGTACAGCTGCATCATATGCCGGATGTGGGAGTCGTGATAGCTTCCAGGGCTGCCAAATATACATTCATTATAATGCCCTGGGCATCACACATGACCAAGCAAGATGGAAGGGAAGCCCCTGCAGTTTATGTAGAATCTACCCTGCATGTCAGGTGGTGCTTTGATGTGTATGTGCGTGCAGTCTGTAGCACCCACTACCTCAGGGTATTCTGCTATTTGGTGGAAGAGATACATAATGCTGGTCAATGCCTCATGGGTGTTGAGGAAATATATGTGCTCACCAGCATGTGCTGACATGGCATCCAGGAACTGGTGGAGTACCCTGGATGCTGATGCCTATGAGATCCCCATGATATTCTCAGTTGGCCTTTGGAAGGTACCTGTGGTTAGTATTCTTAAGCCTACACATACCTTGGTATCCACTAGGATGGATTCCCCTCTGTTGGTTCTGCATGTGAGAAGTGGCCAGCACAGCTCAACAATTTGCTGTAGGAGGTCCCTGTCCACCCTATAGCACTCCACTATCTCCAGCTCATGTAGCCTCTGGTAGGTTACCCTGGGTCTGTACAGTCTTCTCCTTCTCCTCACTGTGGGTTGGTCGACAGCATTGTCATCCTCACCACCCTCAGCCTCTTCCACATGACAGCAAATGCAGCCCCTATCATTTTGTTGCTTTTGTTAGGTAAAATTTCCCCATTTGTGTACACCGGTGGTGTAGAGTTTGTGGGAAAAATCAGAGGGAATGGTGTCTGCATAGTTTATAGTAGTCTGCTGAGCTGGGCTGCTGCCTGTGTAATTGGCTGATTCTGATGCATTTCATCTGCCAGCTATGCTAGTTCTCCTTGACTACCTTCCTACTGCTGTTTTGCCTTCCCATTACCTTCCTGTTTAAGCCCAGAGGTGCGCAACGCAAACCCAGTGCTCAGATGTGAATGGAGCTGCTGTCACCTGGTTTAACTTTTTTTTCTTTAAAACCTGGTGAGTGGTGCACACACCCATTTAGGCAATGTAAAGATGGCTAGGCACCTTCAGACACACACCCTTCCTTAGCTCTGCTAAGCTAAGGGCAAACCTGAGCCACAGAGCTCCAATAAGCTTACAGTATGCCTGACACACCCCTCTATGATGTCAGCTAACTCTTAGGCTTGCACCATGGTTTTCCTGCACCTACACGGTTGGGTACTGGCTATCAATGAGGAGAAATCTGTGATTCAGTATCATTCCCCTCATTTGCATAGAATTGACTGCTAATGTGTAGTTACAAATCTGACACTGAGTCTTCCCCCTTAGCAACCACTATTCAGTGGCCTTGTTGTCTTCTACCTGCTATTGACTATAATGGCAAAATTGTGATTTTTGCCTAAAAAGCTTTTTTCAATGTTTTAGTTTTATTTTCGGACCTATCCCATTTGCGCGCCGCTGCCCTACGCTTAAACGGCCAAAATTGGCCAAAAAAAAAAGTTATTTTTTGTTATTTTGAATGTATTTTCCATGCCAATGGTCATATATTTGGCCATTGCTATGCCTTCCACATTATATACACCCTTTATTTGGAGCTGTCATGGGTCCGTTTTGTAGTTTGCAGAAATGTACTCGGTTACTGACCGAATACGTTTCTGCAGGTTACACTACTCCTGCAAGGACAGCTGACAGCTTCCTGGATCACTAATTCACCTCATTTGCATGGTTTTTACCTGCAAATTGGGTAATTAGCATACAGGAGCTGTGTCCGTGCAGGAATAGTGCAGGAGTGCTCGTGCACGTCCTGGGAGCTTGTTCCTGGATCTCTCAGCGGCCATATTGCCTCCAGCAGCTCTTGCACTTTTCCTGCACTCCATGCCAAGCTTGCTAAATCCTGGGGATTATCTCAGACCACAAAGCCTATTTCTCCACACTCCAGTCCAACCATAACACTAACTCCAAAAAAGTTTGGAACAAAATTGCTTCTCTCCTTCACCCTGGTAAAAAAAAAACCCTGCCTCAAACCAAATGCCTCTGACTTAGACCTAGCCACCCAATATAACTCTTTCTTTATTGACTCCATAGCCATATTAACATCATCTTTCAGTAACAATTCAACTTCTCCACCCCTACTCACACCTATCCCTCCCCCCTACAATCTCCCACTCCCAACCTCCACCCTTCTCCATGAATAGTATCCCTATATCTACCATAAAAAAATCTCCTAAAACTGAAACCTGGCTCTAATGCCCCTGAAAAAATACCCTCTTACTTCCAAAAAGTAGTTGCAGAAGCCATTGCTCTTCACATCTGCATTCTAATAAATTGGTCTATATCAGAATGCCATGACCCCCAGTTCTGGAAAAAAAACCTTTATTATTCCACTTCATAAAGGTGGCAACAACAATGACATCTCTAATGTTTGACCTATTGCTATATTATCCCCCATATCTAAACTTTTTGAAAATGTATACATCTACAACTTTAAACCAATCTTATAAACCACCATCTTCTTACTCCCACACAACATGGATTCAGGCCCGACCACAGCACCTCCACTGCTCTCATCGCCTTCCAAGAAACTGTTAACAAGGCCTGTGACTCCAGACATATAGTGTTCACACTCCTCCTAGACCTCTCTAAGGCATCTGACACCATCTCCTACAACCTTCGTCTCACTAAACTCTCCAAACTAATTTTATCCCAGTCATCTATCAACTGATTTACCAGTTACCTCTCAAATAGGCAACAATCAGTCAGATGGAAAAAAGCCACTTCCCTTTCCACAATACCCCCACAGGTGTCCCTCAGGATTCAATCCTAGGTCTCCTTCGTTTCAATATATTCATAAATGACATCTATCAAGTCATCCCAAATGCCAACCTCATCCAATATGCCAGTGACTCAACAATAATCTGCTCTGCCTCCTCTATCTCCACGTTAACTAAAGTAACCTAAGACACCCTCTCTTCCACTGAACAATGGATGCTAGTCAACCATCTAGCACTAAATGCAAACAAAATCAAACTTAAGATATTTACCCCTTCCAAAACCACCACCCTAGTTAAAAATTCATTCTCAATCACCAATCAAAATAATACTCTTCTTGAAATTGTTACCAATGCTAAACTACTAGGAGTACTCATTGATGATCATCTATAGTTTGAAAATCATCTTCAAGTAAATATAAAAAAAACACACAAGAAAATTGGAATGCTATACTGCCATAATCGTTATATCTCTCCCTCCACCAGGCTCATCCTTGCTAATACATACCTCGTCCCATCCATCCTATATGGTGCCTCTATCCCTACTAACCTACAATCCTCCTTCAAAACAAAACTCTCCGCATGATACAATAAAATATCAAAATTTGCTACAGGTCTAAGATCCACTTCACACCACTGCACTGCATTGCATTGACTAAACTGGCTCGAGTTGCCCAATTATCTAATCTACATTCAACATGTCCAAGCACACAAACTTATGTTCAGCCTCTCTCTCTGTTCCTTCCTTTCCACCACCTTTAAAATGCATCAACCTGATAGACTTCTCAGATCTAATTCCCAACAATCTAGTTGAACTACATAAACCTGCCTGACCTCCAGGCAAACATCAAATGTCCTTCTCTCTAGCACACCACTGGAATTCTCTCCCACCTCTCATCCATACCAATAGAAGCCCCTCTTCCTTCAAAACCTTACTTCACTCACACCGAACTTCACAATGGCAATGTTCTTGTACCCACCCTACATAATCTCCCCACACTTTACTTACTCTCTAGAAGCTATAACATCTGTAAATAGCCTCCAATAGTTTTATTTCTAATAAATTATAGGAATAAGCATAACTTTTAAGTACTGTAGGAATTAGCAGCTATGTAATAAACTGTAGAAATTTGTGTAACTCTTATGAACTTAAACTGTGTGCAAACATTTCCGCTTTTGCATTGTACTAATCTGTTTGCTTCTATTGTCAATTTTACTAAAATTGTGTACTCTGCAGTTACTATTCACTCTTAATTTGTAACCTGAAATTTGTATTTTTTCTGGAGCTTTTTTCCCCAGACTCCTTGTGGCCCAGTGGACTATCCTGGCAAACAGACTGCAAATCAATAAATCAATAACTAAATAAATAAATATTCCAGACTGCCATTTAATATTAGAACTTTAAGTTTTTTCTTAAGTTGTCTTAGAATACCTCTGTCAACTGCAATGTGTGTGTGTGTATGGATATCTGGCATTGAGTTACACTAACCACCTGAATGTGGTATGGACATATGTTTTTGTCTTCAGATATATATATATATATATATATATATATATATATATATATATATTTATATTTTATATATATATATATATATATATATATATATATATTTTATATATATATATATCTATATATATATATATATATATATATATATATATATGTGTGTGTGTGTGTGTGTGTGAGTGTGTGTGTGTACATTACTGTAAAGGTTATTTGCATTTGCAGTTATTGTTGCTTTATTCGGGTGCAGGTATCAAATTGGAACTGTTTATTTGTATTTCTTCTGTTTTTCTGTTTTCTTGGTGTATTCACAAGTGAGGGTGACGCTATCACTGTGGATATCTGACAAGAATGGTGGTGATGAAGAAACACAGCCTAGGATTGCAGAAAGTGTGGCCACCACATCCCCTCGCAATAGTCTAGACACAGTCATTTTGCCTACTCATACCCAATACACATAGCAATCTGAGAGTGGACAGGCTAGCCTTTCTGAGGGTGATGTACTACAAAGGGATATCATTAGAGCTGCTCAGAAGTAACAAGTCTATAAATACCAGTCGAAGTGTTAAAGCACTAGACACCTGTCACACAGTCAAAACTGTTTGAATCACAAAGATTCAAATGCACAATACTTTGAGTCACAAAGATTCAAAGATAAACAAAATGTATTTTTTGCAGGGGGCAAGCAGGGACCCAGAAAACCCCCTGCTAATAATATATAACAATTTGAGATCACAATATAGTGGAAAAGTGTACATTCCCAGATCGTCCCTGTACTGTAATCTCATACAGCAGAAAAGCCAGTATGTTCAGTCAGCTCATTTGCAATCAGTTGTATTGGATTTTCTGTGGTTTTTTAACTCAGTTTATCAATGGATTGAATTGAACCTCATCTGACATATATGTAGGGCCATCTTGGAGGCACAGTCAAGTTCCACCATTGCCCTGGACATGCATAAGCCATGTGCATAACACCTTGGGCTAGATAACAGACACATTAGACCGCACAGTGTCAGATATGGAATCTCTGGTGGGTCGGCATCTATGAGGCCAATAAGCCAGTACATCATCAGTTGTTATCCAACCTTGCTTTGACCATGCAAGATCCCACTCCCATAGTGGGACTACTTTTGCTGCTCCATCAGTGTGGGAGGTGTCCATGCCCAGACATGGTAAGCCATGTGGTCATGGATGCAGTCTTGATGAAAGCTCATACAGCAGACATCATTCACATTTTGGTAACACCACAACTTCTAGCCAAGGTCATAGAAGTATCAGTGCAACTCCCGGCAGAGGAAGTTCATGTGGTCAGTGTCAACAGTGATGATCCACTACCATGCATAGTTCACACCTGCCCAGGATTCCAGGACATATAGTTAGCAGACATGATGTGGCTTTGTTGCCGCAGATCCACACATAGTGCACCTCACACTAGCCATGACTCCTTACATGCACACACAACATTCTTTAAAATCAATGGAACTACTGGTCCTGACAGTGCATACTTGCTGTGACCCTCATCTCTCAGACACACACACACACACACACACACACACACACACACACACACACACACACACACACACACACACACACACACACACACACACACACACACTTTCACAGTCACACACACAGACATGCACTCAGTTCTTGTCTGTCAGGCTTGCCCTCCTGTAACCTCCCTTTCTATAAAACTGATAATGACTGTGCCCTGTCCATTGCAGAATTCTGTGAATGATTGTTACCTATGTCTAATGCACAGAGTGACCAGCTAATGATTGCTTAGTTAAATGCCTGTTTTCATCAGAATATGCAATAATGTTCAGTTTGTTTTAGTCTGCTTAAGTTCAACAGAGTTATTAATTTTAGTGGTCATACTTAGTAAAGTAGTAGTCATAGTAGTAGTAGTTGTAGCAGTGGCAGCAGCAGCAATAGTAGTAGCAGTAGTAGTAGCAGTAGTAGTAGTAGAAGTCTCACTAGTAGCAGTTGTAGCAATAGTAGCAGCAGTAACAATATTAATAGTAATAGCAGTAGCAGCAATAGTAGTAGTAGTAGTACTACTACAGTATTATTGTTTATGTATTACTGTTTGCTCAGCTCCTTG
Organism: Protopterus annectens; assembly: GCF_019279795.1. Lineage (NCBI taxonomy): Eukaryota > Metazoa > Chordata > Ceratodontiformes > Protopteridae > Protopterus > Protopterus annectens. The sequence continues at coordinate 755,623,866 of NC_056732.1, read as the reverse complement.
TGCAGATGATACTTAGATTGCCCTGATGCTTGCTTGGGTTTCTGAGTTGGACTAATTATACCTGATGCAAAATAGTGAGCAGACTAAGCAAGATCTTTGGCAATACCTTTTTACTTTGTACTTCTGTATTGCAGCTCCTCATTTGTGTTTTAAATAGTTACCGTTCCAATAGTAGTTATACCTTGCTATAACCAATCTTGATCAACTACCTATAGTGATGATGGTGGCATTGCCCAATTATCTCCACCCCCACCCCTCATCTCCACCCTCAGTGGGTTTGTTCGACATGGGGTTGCTTAGGCTTGATGCACAGGCTGGAAACATAATAAATATGCAGGAAAAATATTTTTATTCCATTTAAAAGCATCATAGTTATTTTGTTGTTTATATGTTGCATATATCAGTCATATAGATTACCTATGATATTCCTGTATAGTTGCTCAACACTTTAATCTTATTGAAATGCAGTACATAAACATACATAGTTAGGCATTATCTTCTCATTACAGGTTCATCACTCACCTTTATAACTATTGCCAACAACGTCATAGACTGTGGTTGCCTGCATCTGATGATCGTAGTTGCCAGCCAGAACAAGGCGAACTAAAGACTGATAAGTTTGCATGCATCACCGTTACTGCTTGTATGGGCAGCCGAGGTGGTGCAGCTGTTAGCGTTGCCGCCTCACAACAAGAGGTTTATCAGTTCGATCCTCAGCTGGAGTGCCTTCTGTGCAGAGTCTGCATGTCCTCCTTGTGGTCAAGTGGGTTTCCGCTGGGTGCTCAGGTTTCCTCCCACATCCCAAAGACATGATGTAGGTGGACTGGACACTCTAAATTAGCCCTAGGCATGAGTATGTGTGTGTGCCTTCTGGTAAGGTTGGGCACTGGGTTTGCTACTCAACACCATAAAAACTCCACTGCCAATCATGAGCAGACAGGTGATCCACTGTGGCAATCCCTAACCGAGAAAAGCCCAAAGAATAAGAAGACAGTTACTGTTTGTATGTCTTTAGATCTTTTTCCTTTTTAATTAAGTGATGAGTGTGTGTCCTTTTTGCTACTTCTTATCCAGTGCCACAGCATATTGTGTATTTACATTTGCCACGATTGTTCCCAGCTGCAGGATCCTCATCTAACCCTTCAGCCATGTTAGAATGGCCTGCCTGTGGTGCTGGAACTGTGGATACTGTTCTGGGATACACTGCTGCAACTGTTTTCTGAGTATGATACCATGTAAGATGGCATAGACACTCACTGTTTTGGCAGAGGTGGTAAGGTCATATTGAAGGGCACCTGCAAATGTATCTAGACATCAAAATCATGACTTGATTGTGCCAAATACACATTGCGTGCTATTTCTAGTCTGTCTGTGTGCATTGTTATAACCTGTCTCATGGAAAAACATGGCCCAAGGTTCCAGTGCATACCCTCCATCACTCAAGTTTTATGGAAATTCATGCCTTGAAAACTTTAGGTACAGGTCACAATTATCAATATGTGGGAGTCATGAAAATTGCCAGGGTGACCTGCACACAAATTATGATACCTTGTACATTTCAGACCACCTAACAGTTAATCACATGATAGTCTTTATGTAACTCCTTCCTAGTTCATCAGGTGGAGTATTTAGTTTAGTGCAGAATCAGGCTATGGCTCCCATTACCTCAGGAAAATGTGTTATGCATAGAATTTTGCATAGTAGTAACTCTTTCCTCTGGGATATTGGGAAACCAGATATGCTGCCCCATATGTTGTAGCATTGCAATGAGAAACTTGCGGAGAATTCCTGAGGCAGAGGCATGTGGAACCCATACTGTGTCCCCTGTGGGTCATTGAAATGCCCCTGTAGATAGTATACATAATGCTGCACATACCTTATTTTCTACTAATATGGGTTCTCCATGATTCTTAGATGACTTCAAGTGAGGACGTCAGATTTCCACTCTTTGTTCTATTGTAGACATGTCCTCACTATTGCACTCTATTATTTCTATTTCATGTAGTTCATGGTAAGTCAAATGTGGTCTGAACACCCTACACTTTCTAGGCCAATGTCTGACAGCAGCAGCACATTGTATTAGAGCCTGTTGCACACAGATTTATAATGGCTGTTGCAACCCCTAAAATTTGCCAATGTTTCCCTGTGGCTGTATTCCAACATATGCTGGAATTCAGAGCTAAAGTTAGCAGGGAGTGTTTGTGTTCATATTATACATTTCTGAATCACTCTGTCATGACTTTTTGCTTCATTCGTTTATGTTTCCACTGTTTATATGTTCATTAGCATATCCGGCTGCTAACCTTTGTTTTACAGCCAGCTGCAACATTTATTGCTGTTTTCTGAAATGCAAACAGCTCATTTACTGCTGTGCATCACTCAAACAAGCTCTGTGTAACATGTATGCATTCAAGACCCCAAAAGTACCTCACCAAGAGGATCAAAGGGCTCAAACAGATGCCATATGCTGCCCGGTTAAAGAAACTCCAGCTCTACTCAGTGGCATACTGCCTGTTCAGAGGCGATCTGTGCCTGACGTATAAAGCCATGTCCAACCCGGAATTAATGGACATGCTGCACCTAAGAAAATCCAAATCCCATCAAGCTACGTGCTCAAGAGACTTGAACCTCAGCACTGAAATAAATAGGACATGCTGGAGGGACAGATTCATAACCCAGAGGCTCCCTTCACTCTGGAATAAAATCCCAGTCCAGGTTAGGCAGAGTCCCTCATTGACTCTCTTCAAGAGGAATCTTGATGAGTGGATGGGAGATCGTAGGTTTACCCCGGGTGTCACTTCTGTGTCACTGTTAGACAGAGGCACAGTATACTAACCTCGAAAAAGGGCATAGCAAAATAAATTTAAAATGGGTGGCGAAAGCCAAACACATTCTGGCTAGGCTTATAAATGTCCTAGGGCAGATAGCCTAGTATGAACCTATGAACCTATGTCTAAAAGTGAGTAAGCTCAAATAGCACACACATTTCACCATTGAGACAGGGTTCATGTAGTGGATGCCTTTATCAGAATCTATGACATCTACTCCACAGCAAAGTGAAGTTAGATTTGTATTTACATTTGGAATAAAAGATGTCAGCCCCAGCATTATACTTAAGATTGCAGCAAAGGTCCACGGTTTTCTTACAAGAAAGGTAGTGAGGGTTTCAGCTGATTTAGTGCATACACTATATTTCTAATGTGCAACATGATTCAAACAGAATCCTTTCTTAGGTTTGTCCAGCTCATAAACCAAGAATGAATGCATGTTAGGAATATTCTCAGCCTTCTGTATTTCAAAATATGTATACAGTCTGATAATAATTTTGCTCTTAGACCTATTATTGCTCCTTTGACAATAGAAAAAGCTGAATGTTCCAAGCATTAAAGTCAGGAAAATCCAAAGTGAGAGTAAACTGCAACACACTTGGCTAATGTCCCTAAACTATCCTCATACCTGCATCACACCTGGGTAATCTCCCTAAACTATCCTCTTGCACTCCACTCCATCCTGCTCTAAAATGACTACTTAGCCAGCAATCTTTAATCTTATATTATTCTGTTATGTTTGCATGGTCACATACACTGTGCCATATGCTCCTCAACTTTCCATTGTTATGGAAGTTCACTTTGCGACTTTATTTGTCTAAACTCTCACTGTGATGTACCTTTGACTTATTTTGCATTTCAGTGTATTGCCTGTTTCATGATTATACTATGGGCCAGATTCACGAAGGCTTGCACGGAGTATAAGAGTAGAGTAAGACTCCATGCAACCAAAATGTCTGCCGAGCGATCCAGGAACAGCCGGCAGGGGCGTACAAGAGAGCTCCTAAAACGACTCTTGCACGGACAGTGTTAATTTATGCAAATTACCTCATTTGCTACTGAAAGCTATGCAAATGAGGTAAATTTGCTATCCACGAAACACTAACCTGTCTGAGTAAGAGTAATCTTATTTGCAGAAATGTACTCGGTTGGCAACTGAGTACCGTTCTGCAAATAGCAAAACGGAGCCATGACAGCTCCAAATAAAGGATGCATCCAGTTGAGGAAGCATGCCAATGGCCAAATATATGTCCATTGGCATTTTTATGTGTTGCAAAATAATAAAAATTTAATTTTTTTTCCCTCGATCTCTGAAGTTTAAGCGTAGCGCAGTGCCGCGCAAACATGCGGTGCACTAAAAATCAGAAAATAAAAATTTAAAAACCACAAATATGGATTTAATTCAAAATATTAATCTGCCATGCAAGTGGATGGCAGGCTGAAGACAACATGGCTACTGAGTAGTGGTTGCTAAGGGGGGAAGCTCAGTCTGAGAGATGAAACCAAGCATTAGTAGGCAATCCTATGCAAATGAGGATAAGGATAGTGAATCCCAATTTTACCTGCTATGTGAACCATGTCCCTAGAGCATAAGAGTAGGATAAGGGGAGTAACAGAGTAGAAGATGGGTGACATCATAAGGGGGTATGTATCAAAAAGACTGTAAGCTTATTGGAGCAGAGTGGCATGTGTTTGCTGTGAGTTACTCAAGACTAAAAGAGGTGTGTCTACAGTTGTCTAAACTGAAATCCACAAACTGAAGGTGTACACCGTGACTATCACTAAAGTTTCTTGCAAAGCTGCTTACACTGTGTGTGCGCGTGTGTGCTCCTGTAAACCCATCTAAGCCTGTGTGCATGGGTGTGCGCCCGTGTAAGCCTGTGTAAGGCCGTCTAAGCTTGTATACATGAATGTGCACCCACCTAAACCTGTGTAAACCTGTGTAAGCCTGTGTGCACATGTGTGCGCGCGTTTGCACGGCGCTGCCCCCTGTGGAAACAGAAATGGGAAAAGGAAGGAAGGGAAGCAGTAGGAAGTTAACCAAGGAGAACTAGCAGAGCTGCCAGGTGAAATCAATCAGAATCAGCCAATTACACAGGCAGTACAGTAGCCCAGCCCAGCCCAGCACTTAAAACTCTACAACATTTCCCCATGTTTTTTCTCAGAAACACTGCAACACTGCAGTCTACAAAGAGAAGCGAAAACTTAAAAAGCCTAAATGAGACAGAAAAATGTTAGGGGCTGCCATTGCTATTATAAGGCGACATGTGCAAGATGCTGAGCATGGTGCCATTGCAAATGCTGCTGAGCAACCCACAGTGAGGAGACGGAGAAGAGTGTACATACCCAGGGTAACTTACCAGGGGCTACATGAGCTGGAGATAGTGGAGCGCTATAGAGTGGACACTCCTGCAGCAAATTGTTGAGCTGTGTAGGCCACGCCTCACTCACAGAACCAACAGAGGGGAACCCATCCCAGTGGAAACCAAGGTATGTGTTGGCCTAAGAATACTAGCAACAGGTACCTTCCAGAGACCAACTGGTGATATGATGGGGATTTCACAGGCATCAGCATCCGGGGTACTGCACCAGTTCCTGAATGCCATGTCAGCACATGTCGGTGATCATGTATATTTCCCCAATTCCCATGAGGTATTGGCCAGCAACATGCGTCTCTTCCATCAAATAGTGGAATACCCTGAGGTAGTGGGTGCAATTGACTGCACGCACATACACATCAAAGCACCAGCCGGAGAGAGGGGTAAGGCCTACATCAACTGCAAGGCATCCACTCCATCAACTGCCAGGTCGTGTGTGATGCCCAAGGCATAATACTGAATGTGTGTGCTGGCTGCACTGGAAGCTACCACAATTCCCATATCTGGCATCTGTTGCAGCTGTACCAGACATTTGCCAATGGGGACATCCCTGATGGTCACCTAGTGGGGGATGCTGGATATGCACTGGAGCCATGGCTGATGACACCCATCAGAAATGCACAGACACCTGAACAAGAACTCCATAATGAGGCACACGCACAAACATGAATCATAATAGAGCATGTGTTTGGGATGTTCAAGTCATGGTTCCGGTGCCTGGACACATTTGGTGGAGCCTTGCAGTACTCACCAACTACATGTACCCAAATTGTCATGGTATGTGCTATGCTACACAAAATGATCCTGCGAAAACAGCTGCAGCAGGAACAGCATGGGGCAGGGCCAAACAGCCCCCCCACCACTGCCAAGGCCTGCACAGGCACAGCGTGACTCAGAGGAGGAACAACCTGAGCCTGCCCCAGTAGGCAGAAGGAGGCGTGCCCAGTATGCCTTGTCCTTGGCAAAGAGGCAACGCATAGCGCATGCACTGGCTCAGTAGGAACCATGGAAATGATACCTCTCTCTGACTCACACATAAAATAAAAGGGATGCCTAACTTGACACTACCTGTTTCCAAACATGTATAGGCAGTGTAGTATTGTGCATCCGACATAGGCAGCCCTGCAGCACCACCTGAGGCATGATTGCCCTGTTTTAAGCAATATAAGGCAGTGCAAAGCAGCTTTCACCAACATCTAGTATATGTAAACAAAATTGCTCGTGCAATGTTGGGCAAGGTCAGGGCAAGTTGAGCAAAGTCAGTTAAACATGCTCATATCTGCTTTACTGTTCCTTAAGCAGTCTGGTCTGGCCAGCATGAAAATAAAAAGCAGTGACAGGCCTTGAACCCAGGATACTGTGCACTGTAGTCACAGTACTGAACCACTAAGCCATGATAGCATTTCAATGGCACAGACACAGCAGGACAATTGTATATTAATGCAAACACAAAGCAATGCCGTATCATGCCCCTAAAGAGGCAAATGGGTAACCTTCCCGACACACCTATGCAGACAGAGAACATCAGGCCAGGGGTTGTGATGTGGGTTGTGTAGGCTATGAAGTCGCAAGCTAATATACGTGACATTGGACGCTAAGATCTGTAGTATAGTAGCATGCCTCAAGCCAGTACGATAGGCAACAGTACAGACTGTAATGGCGTCCTGTACATAGCAGTGCAGGCACAGCAAATGTGTATAAGTGTCAGGTGAAACCCACATCCTATGTACACCCACAGTAACAATCCGGTTTGCCACGGGTAGAAATGTACAAAGAATGGCTGTCCACCCATATGCAGAAATGTTGATAAGTCTATGCAAAGTGTCGCATGGAAGCCATACAGGCACAGCATGATCCCTGCTGATCTATGACACAAACATGAGCCCTGCTCACATATAGTATAAATGTGTATACTGTGTGTGCTCACACACTCCAACAAATGTAGTGGATTTAATTTAGCATTACACTGAAATGTCATACTGAGCATGCTCACACACTTAAGGAAACAAAGCAAATGTCAGGCAGGAAGATACTGAAAGGTCACACTGGGCATGCTCACACACACAGGCTAAATACGGATGTGATAATAAGGGATCTATGGACAAATGTGTACAGTCATCTCTATTTCCAGAAACACATTCACAAAGTTGTCTGAAAATCCTGCTATGCGGTCACACAAACTGCCAAGGTCTGTGCATGTAGGTCAAAGGAGGTTGCCACAAGTCAACAGTCATACCCTCAGAGAGTACCACAACACACTTGCAATGAATCTGACTAGGCACGTTCAGCAGCTAGAAACACCAATGAAGTACCTTAACAAGAGGTTTACTGGCCTCAAATAGTTGCCCCATGCAACAAGACTGAAATGTAACCCAATCTGTACTCTGTTGCATACTGCCTAGTTAGGAGATCTCTGCCCAACAGACAGGTCCATGTCATGGTTACACTCAGATCTGTTCTGAGTTACAGCTCAATGGCACTAAATGTCCAGAGCCAACTGATATTGCCAACACCCTGGCAGATAGGATCAGTGTTAACTTTACCCCCCTCTCACCCATGAAAGAGCACATGTCTATAATGGAAGACTGCAAAGTTGCTGTCATCATGGCTGCACAGGTATAAAACACTCTCCAAAGCCAGTATCACAGCAGCCATGGGACTAGATAATTTTCCAGGCTGTGTAGTATCTACATCCCTGAAGTAAACATTAACATGGAAGGCCTGTGGCTACTGAAGTTTCCAGAGGACTGCAAACTAGGAGCTATCATTGTAAACAATAAAGATGTGGACATCCTACAAAAGGGCCTCACTGAGGCAGATGGCTGTTGTCCAAGCCATGGGCTCTAGCTCAATGCCAAAAGGTGCATTATCATCACCTTTGTTAAAGACACTGTAGCCAAGAACTACAACGTAGGTGGTAGTATACATCACACTGTAAGCGTGACAAGACACCCTGATTCACGGGTGGACAGTGAATACAACTGTTATGAGCACATTCTCACAGTAGACAGGAAACCCTCTTATGTGGCACACCTCATCACAAAATGTGTCTCATGCAGAATAGAAGAGGACATTGTTCCCCTCTACTCACCACTCACTAGAACTCTAAAATAGTACAATGCCACTGTTGCTATGTACCTCACAAGACAACTACAACAACTGGAAAGCCAGCAGCAACACCTCACAAAGAGCATTAGTGTCCTGAAATACATGCCATACACAGACCATCGCAAAATGCTCCATCCGTACGCCCTTGCATATCGCCTACTCAGAGGTGTTCACTGCGTAATATACAAAGCTATGTCAAACATACAGCTGTTGGATATGATCCATGTAAAACACTCACAATCACTCTGACCTTTGGACCCAAGACCATGAGTGAAATACAAAAGGAAGTGGTGTAGCCATTTATCTTATGGATATCCACACCTCCAGGTTACTGGCACAGCATGAGGCCTTGGAGACCATGCAAGTGCAACTAACATTGGGCAAAGCTGCCCATCAGATTGTAGCCTGCTACAGATCATGTACCTTGTCTCAGGAACCTCACTCAGTATTCTGGAGAACAATGGCAACTATAAAGGTCCTATCAAATACCATTATATGAGGAGATTACAACTACCCAAACACTGAGTGGGTGAATTACTCGTATACAACGTCCTTTGCCCAATGTGTCCTAGAGTTAAGAAACTCTAACACCTTGGAACAGCTGGTCAGCATGGCCATTAGAGGTGACAACATACTGGACATGATCATCACCAACATGGGGTACCAGTGTTCCACAACAGAGATAAACCCCTCGCTGGTAATATCAGATCATTAAGTAATCACACTGGACATCCACATCCCACCCCCACACCCAGTCAATGAAAACACTGTGAAGACATTTTCAAAAGCAAACTGCACACTTCCCAAGGCCAAAGTGGAAAGTTCCAAAGCCCTTTTGCTATAGGATAATGGTATACAATCTGCCAAATCATTTACAAGTGCATCCTATGAGCATCTACAGGGATGCATGTATCGAGACATCACAAATAAAACCAAGATGCACTCCTCCAAAAATAAGAAAACAATCTGGTGGTTGTTGCCCATAAATAAGCTAAACAACAGAAGGAGGAAACTAACACCCGATAGAGCCAACTTCACTAAAGAAAAGGTATCACTGATCATTATTAGGATGAAACAATGATCGCTCATAAAATAATCCAAGGACAGTTTCTAAATACAAATTGTCAAGGAATGTAAGAATAACAACCACAAAGCCTTCGGTAGCTATACCAGACATGTAGGTGTCAACTTCCAAATATGCTGTCAGCTACTAAAAAAAGTAATGACATACACCAAACCAACTTTCATTGCCCACACCCAGGGATACAAGTTCAGTGTAAACCCCCCTCATCACCCCCAAAAGGGCCTGTGTCCATCACAGAAGGATGCAGAGACCCAGACATCATGGACATGCAGGTAAAAACAGCCCTCACCAAAGATAAGAACATAGCATCAATGTGACTGTAAGTTGTCAAAGGCTGCGTCTTGCACTAGGCCCATAAGGAACTACACCCTCACCTACATTCACTGTCCAGACTCAAGCGTACCACAGGCTATGTACCGAAAGAATGGCATACACTAACAGTCATCCAGCTCCACAAAGGGTGTGCCAAAACAGAACCTGGAAACCATTGCCCAACATGTGTACTCAGCCTGGTCTACAGAGCTATTGAGCAAATCGGCATGGAACCCATACACTGAGACACTGGAGATCTCCAGACACTGGACTCTACACAACTTCACCTTGTTAAAGGCAGAGCCTGGCTCCCAAACCTAGTTGACTTATTTAAAACAGCTACCATGAACACAGATGGAGGTGAAAGTAGTCCACACAGCCCACTTGGACCTCACTAAGGACTTACCACACCATTCCCTACTCTGTCATCATGGACAAGTGTACCAGCTTGAACATGAACAGATATGTCACAGGATGGGTGACCAAGTGGCTCACAGATCAAACACAGATGTTCATAGTTGCGGGTGCCATGTCCAACTCTAAGCCAATCACAAATGGCATCACACAGGTCTTGGTCCTGGGACCCCACCTGTTCAGTCAATACTGCTCAGAGGTACAGGCAAGCATGGCAGATGTAAGGCTGAACAGGTTTGCAGATGACTGGAAACTGTGGTCCATAACTGACTGTACAGCTGACACAGACATCCTCTAGAAGTGTCTTACAGTGACAGATACCTGGTGTCAAAACAATGCCCTCAAGCTGAATGACAAAGAATGCATAGTCATCCCCTTTGGGTAATACAAAGTGCACACAAATTACCACATAGGTAGTAATCCAGCATGTAGGGAGAAAGTCATTATGGCCCTGGGGACACAGGTAGATAGTAAACTCACCTTTGATGATCACATGGCCAAAGTGTTTAGACATTCCTTCAATGTAGGCCATCTAATGTCACCTAATGTAACACACTTTGTATAGTATGATGATGTCACCATCCTACAAATATACCTGTGGAAAAGATAGCTTCCAGTGATATGTATAGTATCTCGTGTTAATGCGTACTCCTATAATATCATGAAGTAGTTAAGTAGGGGTTTGAATCCTGTACTGGGCAACTGTGTGTGGTCACCTTGAAAAAGAGCAACCTTTTAGGAGAGTAGTGAAACACCTCTTAAGTGGTAATCTAACCTTTGTCAAGTCTGAAGATGTCACCATCCTACAAATATACCTGTGGAAAAGAGAACTCCCAGTAATATGTATAGCTCGTCGTGTTAATGCGTACTTCTCTAGTATGGTGAAGTAGTTAGGTAGGGGTTTAAAGCCTGCACTGGACAACTGTGGGTTTGTGTGTGGTCTCCTTGGGAAGGAACAACCTTTTAGGAGAGTAGTGAAACAAGTCAAAGGTAGTAATCTTACCTTTGTCAAGTCTGATGATGTCACCATCCTACAAATATACCTGTGGAAAAAAGAGCTCCTAGTAATGTGCATAGCGCATCTTGTTAATGCGTACTCCTCTAGTATCATGAAGTAATTAGGTAGGGATTTGCATCCTGCATTGGACAAGTTTGTGTGTGGTCTCCTTGGGAAGGAGAAAACTTTTAGGAGAGTAGTGAAACACCTCAAAAATGTTAATCTAGCCTTTGTCAAGTTTGATGATGTCACCATCCTACAAATATACCTGTGGAAAAGAGAGCTCCCAGTAATGTGCATAGCGTGTTGTATTAATGTGTACTTTTCTAGTATCATGAAGTAGTTAGGTAGGGGTTTGAATCCTGCACTGTACAACTGCATGTGTTTGTGTGTGGTCTCCTTGGGAAGAAACAACCTTTTAGGAGAGTAGTGAAACACCTCAAAAGTGTTAATCTAACCTTTGTCAAGTCTGATGATGTCACCATCCTACAAATATACCTGTGGAAAAGGCAACACCCAGTAATGTGCATAGTGCGTCATGTTAATGCGCACTCCTCTAATATCATGAAATAGTTAGGTAGGGGTTTGAATCCTGCACTTGGTGAGTGTGTGTGACACTGTTGGTCAATGTGTTGTTGCCTTTACGACTGTATGACATATCAGTATGCATTGTACATGTGAGCTAGGTGTGTCAAATACATATCCGTACATGTTACCTCAATTATTGCATGTGTGGGAACCCTGCTTTCTCCAAGAACACAGCTGTCATCCTTGCCAGATTGTGCTGCTGCTTCCCAGACCTTAGGTCACATCTGTATGCTTGTGACAAGGCCAACCACTGCAGTGATCCCTGGCCTAGGTCATCTGTGTCACACAAAGTCATTATGGTTCCTATTGGAATGTGTGAGTGAGGGTCTATGGCCGAGGTATATGTCAGACCTGTTCAAACGCAGCAAAGTCTGTCAATGATGACTATTCATTACAGGTGTAGAACAACCTATGTGGATATGCATGCAGACCCCTTATTGCTTATGTGATCCACCAAGGGATTCCAAAATACCTTTGGAAATGTGATTAACAAAGGAGAGATGACATAACACTTGGTTGCATGTACACATCGGTACCTGTTCATCATGTTGGTGGCTACTACCTATGTGGTACTGTGGGGATAATATGTTCCGTAAAGGTGGATGACTATGCTCAGTTTGGCTTATAGCTTTACAGCATGGGTTTGACAACAGGCATCTGTCTGTATGATACCCTTGTGGAGGATGTGTGTGTCATCTGGAGAATGCATTATAGGCCACAGTATGCATTATCAGATGTGGACTGACATATCCCTACTGTGATTGCTTGTACCTAAGAGAGATATATGCCAAACAGAAGTGGTCTCAGTAATGGGTGCAGGTGAATACCAGTGGTTACTGGCATTGTATAGTACCTGAAGGATCCAAATGTTGCTGTGTGTCCTACATCTGTGTGTCGGTTGTCAAGGCATCATCAAACGATTGGTTATGGACAGGCTGTTGAAGTGATGTATACTACCAGAATGCAAAACAATGACAGATAGTAACAGTATCACCCACAGCACAGTGTCAAACCATGTCATACACACATGTGTAGTCAGGTTCCGGAATGTGTGTAGTGCAATGCATACTGGCCACCAATAGAAACTATGGAGTGTTACTGTGTAATACAGAGCATGTCACCCTGGCCATGTGTCCACTATGCACATACATGCGGACAGTGCACCTGCAAATCTGTGCTACACACATCCCACACATACTGTCCACTCTCTAACACATGCTGCCAATACTGCACACATCAGCCAAGTGGTATGTGGCTGGACAATACACAATTGGAACCAACACTGGTGTAAACAACACTACACTGACAATCATAGTGTTAATGCATCATGCCTGCTCAGCTACACCTTCAAGCATATCATTACACTCTACTGCTGACAACATGCTAACATTGCTATACTGCTATATAGACACCCTGTGCATCAGTACCATGGTAGCCTGTTCCTGCATCGATATTACAGATGACAGGAGGTGGCACAGGTTTCATCATATGCACAGGGTGTGTTGTTGGTTTGCCAGAGGCCTACAGTGAGCCATCCAATCGACGTGTGTGTGTGTGTGTGTGTGCGTGTGTGCGTGTGTGTGTGTGTGTGTGTGTGTGTGTGTGTGTGTGGGTGTGTGTGTGAGGGGCAAGAATACTGGAATGGGCCAATGTTGAAGTAATGTGTGTGGGTATGTGTTAGCCCTAGGTGTCTGGAGTATGTGTGTGTGTCTGCATGCACACAGTTCCACCATGTGGCTGCCATATTCGGGTATTTGTGGGACAGCCACAGACCGTACCTGTGAGGCTTTACAGATCACTGTCTCTGGCCACGGATACGGTGGTACCCTTTCCTGGCAGGGGTGCTACTGGCACTATCAGGTACTAAGCCAGACTGGGTACTATCACCAGAGGTAGATAGATGTACACTGGACACAGGTACTTGCTGGGACTGTCCAGAGCCATGTGCACATGGTCTTCTAGGACATTCTATGTACAGCCCACCCCCAACATTGCTGGGGCTGGTACTGGCACTACGGGAGCGAATGTGGCTTGAGGGACATCTGCGGCGACTGCCAGCTGCTGATGTTGCTGGCATATGTCCACATCGACGACACATGGACATGACATTGCAGAGGATATCTAATGTCTCTCCACAACGTCTATCTGTGATCTCACTGTAATGATGGATGGCACCCGCTAGGTCATGGATACTGTCAATGACGGTGGTGTTATGTGCCCTCTGTGCCCTTAGTCCCTGTCTGGTGTACCGTTCCATATGTGCCTGTGCCTCCATGACAGCCTGGAACATGCGTGACGTTGTCAGACCTGTGGCACATCTGCCAGTGGCATGATGAGCAGCAGTGCTCCTACTAGACCCCTGGACATCTGCCTATGTGGTACCCTTCCAGACATCTGGGTATGGCTACTGTGTTGGGATGCATGTGCTATGGATACCACACTGTCCTGGCCAATGCCAACTGTACGCTGTCCCTCAGCTATGGGCATTGGTGATGGATGTTTTGGCAGTATGACTATATGCATGGATGGGGTGGACAGTTGTGTACTGTTGATTGTTGGCCCAACAACAGACCCTGGCAAACATACCTGTGCCTCAACACACCTATCATAAGTATCACTGTTTTGCTCAGTGACATAAGTTTCCCTGCTGCAGTGAATCAGCCCAAAGTCAGCACCTATGAGTGGAAGACAGGAAACACACTTTACGACATGTACATGATGTCGGCACACATGCACACATGAACAGATGCACACATGCACACATGCACACAAATGCACTCCTCACTAAAACACACAAACACTCACACACACACACACACACACACACACACACACACACACACACACACACACACACACACACACACCACCAGCAATCCAGAACATACTCAATAGCGGGTGATGGTGGAGTACAGGATCACAAGGCAAACAGTTATATCACATGTGTCAGCATGCAGGATGTGTGTTTCCCAACAGCATGCAGTGCAGGTGTTGACAGCCCTTGCCAATAACACTATTCATGTCTTTGATGCATGTGTGTTGTTGTTCAGTGATTAGCCTCACCCTGGAATGCACTGTGTACATGGACATGACAGTGCTGTGCAAGTTTTATAAGCTCTGCAATGTCCTGTGCACCATCTCTCACAGGTATACATACCATGGCTGGATGTGTATCTGTGTGTCACATAGATATCCATTTCTGATTAGAGTGTCTGTGTCTTCAGCAGATAATTGTGGACACAGGATTAGCACATGCATGCCATGTATACACACAGGATGAGTGGTGCATGTTTACCTGATGGAATACCATTGCTCAACATAGCCATTGGACAGTGGTTATGGTGAGTGTAGGACATATTGTGGACATGCCAGTGCCAGACATGACATGGCATGCTACAACACAACTGCAACATTAAATATCACACAGACAAAGTGTTGTGTCATGTGTCCTATACACTCAATAGCATTACAAGACATATATGTGTCACTTTGTACAAATGGTGATTGCTATGCATATTGTGTATAGGTGCCTATGTTTACACATACACTACACTGAGGTGCATAGCAGGTAATGCTATGTGTAGTACTGTGGTCACTGTAACTGGATGGGGTGTACTACCATGAGCCATCATCATGCAACATCATGTGGTCACTCAAGGCTACTAATGTGTGCCAGACTGGCACATACCATGCTGTACCAGAACTGCAGTACCATGGCTACATTCAACATTTCACAGCCAGTTGTTACATGGGTTTGTAAGGTGCACAATAGGGGCATTGCCTACCATGAATGTGTAATATGTCAAAGAGTGTCGCACAGCCACATGCGAGGCATCTACCCCTCAGGTATATTATGTGTGCTGTGTGGATGGAGTGTGGGATACTGTAGTGTGACCTTACAGAGGGTGTCTGAATACGCCATGTGTAGCATGTTAATGTGTACTGCGTATGACAATGTTGTGTATGTTTTGTGCATGTGTATTGACTCTGCCTATCCAATGCCCACATCAGTGTTGCCACAATTGTGTGGAATCCTCTGTGTATTGTATGTGTTTTAGGCAGCTACCCACGTTACTGGGATGTGCATAGTCTCACAGCAAACATGCACAGCATGCATTATGCGTATGTGTGTTACGTGTACATGGCCTACACCTCACCTATGACATGTACATTTAATTAGCAGTATTAAAGGTAGAACACACTCACCAGCATGGGTCTGCTGCCTTGCTATCACACCAGAGGGACCTACAAGGATATGAGTCACTCTGTCAAAGGCAACAACTGTGGAATTGCTACTATGTGTTTGCAATCGTACAGTAGTACAACGGTTGACAGTCACAGGCCTACAGATTGTATTCCTAATTATTACTATTGCACAACACTAGGCACAACACCATCTAACTACACAGTACACATCTCACATAAGCATGCTCTAACAATAGAGGTAAGAGTAGTCTACAGCTATGCCATGTTACCTGCACGCCCCATGTCAGCTTGCTGGGTGGCTCCGGCCTCCATGATGACACATGTTAGTTGTTGGGGTTGTTGTTGGCCAGGAGCCACCTGGCTCAGGAGCAGCTTCTCCACTCTGGTGAGAGGGGGATGGATGGCTACCCCCCCCCCACCTGTGGCAAGCTGCTGTCTGCGGATATCAGACGCACGCTGTTGGACATGTCTAATTAAATCACTGCAGTGATGGCGTACCTGCTCATATGTCCAGTTATGCATGCCTATGTCATTTACCCGATGGACAAGCTCTTGCCACAGCGCAGTCCGCTCATGCTGGTCCTGGCTGGTTCTAGAGAACAACAGGGCATACTGCTGCACCAGGCTGGATGTTATAACCTCTTCCTCCACCATGCTATAGGTGGGATTACGGTGGTGGGGCATAACCCTGGAAGACAATGAAACAATATGTGTGTGCAATTCATGAGGCACACGTAAAATTCTAATGTACAGATATCAATTAACTGCCATATATAGCAACCTATTGGCTGTCAGAAGATGCACACTTTCAATACCACATGTCAGTTTTCAACCCACAACTGCCTGACAGTGCCTGGCACACTCTATATATCAAACCACATTTTGGACAGCAACAAACTTACAGCAGTATGTAATACTATACAAGAGTGTATGGCACACTGTATGCGACACAATGCACAACCTAGACACATGAGGTATATATCATGCTAATGCATCATGAAAAGTGTAATCCATTGCAATGATTGTAAAGTCCAGTGACAGTATTACCAGTATACCACACAAGTCATTGATGGCAGACTCCTGCCTAACATATGTGCAAATTCGTGAATATAGGTGGCATACTGCTGTACTACACTATACATGTTGCAAGATACGCAGTTATATCCTGTAACACACATATGACCGAGGCCATGGTACAGGCATACACACACACACATCAGACATACATACTAGACACATAGGTATGGCAACCCAGGTGACCTTTACCTGTGTACCTTACAGTACTGTGTGTCAGTAGTTATGAGACCGTATGCCTGAGGTATGTAATCTGTGAGGACTACAGGGAACACACGGAACAGTGGTTCCAATAAATGTGGACGTACACCATACTGTGCTGTTTAGGCATATAGCTTCAGGTAGTACTACAGTTCATACAGGAGTTGGATTCGCCAGCAGTAACACTCAGTAAGCATGCTAGTACTGCTTTAGCATACAATGGGCACCCCAGTCGACAACAAGGGACCACATCAGAGTGTATGGCATACTGCTTTTTCAGCCTAGCAATTGTATACACATCTTTTGCTGGGATAACAGCTAGGACACATAATACCATGACAGAAACAGTTTACCACTAAGCTATCACACATAAACCAAACTCTGACACATTCACCAAAACATTCACCATCACACTCAGTCAAACTTACATAGTAATTATTGCAACAAGTACATGAGGGTGTGTATCACTTCATAGGTAGGTAAAAGGCTACTGGTCCTAGGGCCTATAGAAGCCTAGCCATACGATACCCTGGCCTTTGACACACAGGTCATTGCATTTCACGTGGCCCTGTCAAGCAGAGACACAGAGGTGATTGCCTGGGTGTATTCACGATCTCCCATACAATCTTCATGATTATTTATGATGACTGCTAATTAGGAGCTTTGTTTGCTATGGATACTTGGTTTGTTCCAGAGTATGGGATGTCTCTGAAATGGGAATCTATTCCTCCAGCATGTGCTGTTTATTGTGGTCAAAAGGTTTGTGTCCCTAGAGCGTGTAGCTCATAGAGATTCTGATCTGTTTACGTGCAGCATGTCCAACAGCTGTGGTTTTGACATAGCTTTGTGCGTTAGGCAGAGGTAACCTCTGGGTAGGCGGTATGCGACACAGTGTAGTTGTGGGTTTGTGAGATGGTCTGCATAGGACATCTGTTTGAGGCTGGTATTACTCTTTGTGAGGTATGTCTTTGTTGTTTCCAGTTGCTGTAGATGTCTTGTGAGGTACATACCACATGGGGCATTGTATTCTATAATTGGATTTAAGTGTGATGAGTAGAGGGGAACGCTGACCTATATTTCCCTGGATGACACACATTTTGTGATGAGGTGTGGCAGGTAGACAGATTACATGACTAGTGTGGCACTGTGATTATCAATGGGGAGACTACTGTCCACCTGTGTCCCATGGTCTCTTATCACACTTTCAGTGTTAAGTAGACTACCACCTATGTGGTAGTTCATGGGTATATGGAGTTGTTGCCAGAAGGGATGCCAATGCAGTTTCAACATTGATCTTGAGTCCATGGCTTTGTCACCAGGCATCTGTCGCAATAAATATGACCCATTCTTTCTCTCTCTCTCTCTCTCTCTATATATATATATATATATATATATATATATATATATATATATATATATACATACACACACACATAAATATAAGCATACATTGGTGTACATATGGATATACATGTAGGCACATATATGGTCCACCTTTCATGGTGCGAATATCAATTATGCGAAGGTTGCGAGGTATACTGTTATGTACTAATATTGCACAGTGGTGTGCGGAATGCATTGAAGGTGTTCTTAGCACATGTAGCTTTAGCAGGCCTCACTGGCTGCAACACTGCAAACCTGACAATTCATACCCACAACTTTTAACCACCACATGTCATATACCAGCACTTTATGCTGTCTTGTTTGCCACACACTACAACCTACATAGAAGTATGCACATAACAACCTTCAACAACATATATATGTCCACCCTTCACAAACAGTTGCAGTTTGTCCTTTGCACATGTACAGATGCTAATATATCTGACACAGACAGATCTCTCCATATGTGTGTGCCATACACTCACAAGGTCCACACTGTTGTGGATTCATGGACCTCACGGCTGACCTGTTGGGCCTTGCTGCAACATGAACAGGTGTCACATGTGAGCGCACAGTAATATTAGAGGGTGTATATATATAGCTGCAAATGCTAGATTAGCATACTAGCCTGGTACAGCTGTTGCCAATGCTAAGTTACACGTTAATGTGACTATCATGCATTTGTTACTCCATGTTTATATAACTGTATGCGCTAGTCCCCCAAACAGCCATTGTACACACTATTGTACAGAACACAGATAACATGGATCAGATGTTTGACATTTAATGTTGAACTACATATATCACAGTCATATCCCACTGCACACAGTTACACACTGATTTCTCCATGGCACTAGTTATGCAGGGCATCTGTGCATAGATACGTACTGCTGCCACATATGGATGATTCAAAGTATGTAGAGTACTCTTCAAAAACATCTACTGCATGCCAGTAAATGCATATCAGTTACATACCTTTACTTTGTATGGGTTCGTATTATTACATTCCGTGTGTGTAGTAATATTTTCTTTTTTTATATAATTTTTTTTTTATTTTTTTTTTTTTTAAATATTTTTTTATGTTGATTTTTTTTTTCCTGTTGCTGTGGCTGTTGGTGTTGTTGTTGCCAAGGTCTGTCTGTCTGTCTGTCTGTGTGTGTCTCTGTTTCTCTCTTGCTCACTCTCACTCTCTCTGTCTCTCTCTCCGTGGCTGCAATGGAATGATTGCATGTGTTGACAGCAAGTACAGCCTGCTTTTAGAGGTATCTGCACATGTGCATGTGATGGCCTCTGCACCAATTGGTGGCCACCATTTGGTAATTGCATGCAACCTGCTGTGTGGTAATTGCAGTACTCACTGTCATAGCAACTCAATGCTATAAATTGCTAGGTCAGGTAGGCATAGGCCTTTCAGCTTTCCAAAGTGGGGACCATGCCTGTTTGCTGTGGACACCGTAGTGTAAGTCAGAAGGTTGGTATTCTTCTTATATCTGAAGCTAAGGCTGTAGCCAGTGATTTGAATGTTGTACTCAGACCTGAATGTTGCCACTTCCAGTACACAGTTGACAGTGTAGAATTGTACTCACCCCTACAAATGCTAACACAAGTTACATGGGAGAATTTAGTTTCTTTTCTACTTATACAATTAGCTGCTATACATACGTAGTTATTGAGATGTTTTCATTTAGCACATGAACTGTTTGGGAACCGCTATACTGTGGATATTAATGTACTCACTTCTGCACAGTTTGTGCTTTTTATTTTGTTGACATTATCACAGGATGCTCATGGAAACTGGAAAATTCCAGTACTGAGTATGCCTACCTACATCCTTGCTGTACCTTAAACACAGTGGTAATGTGTACATTTTGGTGGGATACTGTGTGGGGGTTGTAGAGTGCTGCAGTAAAATTATTTCCTGCTAGAATGTGTGGTTCTGTTATCACAGTCATGTAATGCAATTCCACAACAACTGCTGGTAAAGTTCCACAGAACAGGTTTTGTGTTATGGAATTCCTATCTTTCCTTTACATTTGCTCATTCTGATGCATGATATATATATTTCAGCAACAACCTGCTGTATATCTACTGTGGCCCAGTGGTATTTCATGCAGTCTAGTGTGTCCGGGGTTCGAGACTGACAGTGGTGTTTTATTTTGCTGCTGAGCAGAACAAGGGCCCTCATATGCAGGGTGACTAAGGCACTTTTAAGCAGTTGTAAGCCGGTTTGTGTGGGTTTGTGTGAAGCTTAGCAATACTAAGCTAAGCGCACACATGTGCACACTCACTCAAACCCACTAACTACTGCTTAAACTTGCTTACTCCCCTTAACCCCCGCTCTAATTTCTTTGAAAGAAAAGAAAATGGGGAGATAGGAAAGTGGTGAAAAAGGGGGCACAAAGAGGGAAAGACAGTAGGGAAAACAGCTCTGGATGTGCAGGATGGGTGTAGGGAAGTTCCATAGCTGCACATTTCTTTACCAGAAACAGCTGTGCATATGTTAGAAATTTGGAATGAAATTTGAAACCTTCCACCCCTGAGAGAGTGGTGAGGACAACAAAGTATGTTGTACTGCCAATTATAATTATCACTTTACATGTCCAGTGGACATGTGTGCGAAATGGGCAGCCATGTATGGGGCGTAATTTTTTTGTGGGAACAGATTGCCCTTTTTTTTTTTCAGGTGAGAGTGGAATGTGAGGTAGAGGAAGTAGGTATATTTGGGGAGGTAGATTGGAGAGGTAAACAGACAAGACAAACAAGATGCATACAGGGGCAGAATATGACACATGGGGTGGGTGAACACAATTGACGGGGAAGGATGTTTGGAAATCGCAAGCCCATGAGCCCACAGATGGTAACAGTGGAACTGAGATCCCCACCCATGGGCAGTCACCACTGCACCTTCACAGCCTCGAGGGTGGCTGTGCTGGTGGCTGCATAGGAGGGGCAGGCTCACCCATGAGTCGTGCCACTCTTGCCTCGAGCTGGCATAGGGGATCAGCGACTGAACCCTGGATCTCCCTACGCACCACAGCCCGGACCCTTCGGATGGTGACAGGTGGCTCTTCTCCACCCATGCTTGCACGGGGGGATGAGCCCCATCCCCTGCAGTGCTTCCACCTGAAGGTGGTGCAGGACCAACGGAGGATGGGACCCCGGGCTGGGCACCGGACCTGCTGGTGCCAGGTGCAATCGCCAGATGAGGAGGGACAGGTGGGTCCGCTGGGACCGGCCTTCCCATACATTCTGTGTTTAGGTGTATTTAATTACAACATAGACAACAGCATTCTAAATTAGTTGTAACAGCATGCAGTTATATTCCCATTAACCCAACACACCAGGGTTCCAACAGTTGAACAGCAAGCATAACACATGCATATATTGAATGACAGTGGACATTCCAACAGCTTGCAGGGATGATTGGTGGCAACAGGCCACCAAGATTGTGGTGTTTGAACAAGGCACATGCATCAAAGTAAATGCAGATATTTATAGAACAATAGGACATATGTCCCAATAAATGTTTTGAGATTACACATACCCATTGAGATGTGGAATTGCATTGTTTATGCACATACAATAGGGTGTAAAAAGATACCTCCATTAACATCTCATATGTACTTTTAGTTTACACTACATTCTTATTGACTGCAGATGTATATCCCCTACATGTATTATTACACTAGGCAACGTGCATTAGGTTGTGTAATTTGTTTGGCTAGTTAATTTTATACCTGACCTATATCTGACATACTAACTGTCCAGGATGCAGATGTTACTGCAACGTATTTATTTATTTTATTTATATTTACATATCTACATATCTGGATGTGTTCATGTGACATTTTCAGTTATATTTCTACAGCCCCCTACATTTCTAGCAGCACACTCACATTTCTGGGGAACACATTAACAAGCTACTTGTGTTCCAGATTTACCTATGCATGCCAGCCATTAACCAACTATTGAGGACTGTATATATGCTTCACAGCTACTGGCACTCCCTTCATCCACTTTATATGGGACTGCCCAACTGTGGGTTGACAGCGCTTAATACAACAGTACTATTTATATAATGCAAGAGTACAACAGCATTTCAAAGTAAGTGACACAGACACACTCCAGGTATTATACCTTTATTAATTACATTACACACTTTTCTAGAGGCTCTCTCATTTATTTGATATTACAGTGCATGCAGAAGACTTATTCAAGATGTATTATACCTTTATTAATAGGTTACAACACTCTTTTTCAGGCTCACTCACTTATTTTATATAACAGTACATGCAGAGATATTATTCAGGACTTATTTTACCTTTATTAATTGGTTACAACACTCTTTTTCTGGCTGTCTGACTTATTTTATATAACAGTACATGCAGAGAACTTATTCAGGGCATTTTATGGCTCTATTATTGGGCTGCAACACTTTTTTTCAGGCTCTCTCACTTATTTTATATAACAATACATGCAGAATAATTACTAACCTGCCTGGTGGCACAGCCTTAGCAGCCTATCTGCATAGGCTTGCTGATTTGCAGCACGGACACCTGCAGCTGTGAAGTAAATGAAGGGATATTAAGACATACCTATCCATTATATAGACTACAATAGCATGTCTTACATACTTCATTCCATGGCTACCCACTCAGTAGTGGGGCATCTTGCATGTCACAGCCCTCCTGTATCCATCAGTTCAGTAGGTCCTGCTTCAGTCTCCTCAGGTCTGCATGGTGATGCTGGACCTGCTCACCAGTCCGAGGGGTGCCTGTGGCACTGGTGAGATCATGAGCTAACCGGTTCCAAGCCTCTGCTTTGTACTCCATCCCTTGAAACTGGTCCTGCAGGAGTCTTGACTCATGATGGTGGACAAGGAGCCAAACCATGTATTATGACTCCTTGATGCCCCAGCATTGCGCTCGAAAGTGAGTACCCTTTCCAGCACCAGCCATTATGACTGCAGATGGGAGCTACAATCAGTTATGGCGAGTATTCCCACCTATGGAGCTTAAATATGCCTCATTTCCCGCACTTATTTGTGATTGGCCGTATTTGAAAATTCTCAGCTGAGTGCACACCTGCTTAGCACTGAGGAAACTTTCATTAATATGTATATGTATGTTGACAATGCATGAACAGCAAAAGCTGTCATGGCTTAGTGATTCTGTACTTTAATTATGATGCACAGTATCCTGGGTTCGAAGCCTGTCATTGCTTTTTATTTTACTACTGGCCTGACCGGCTAAGGGGTGTGGCTATGTTTAGCCGACTTTGGTCTACTTTGCCCAATGTTGCTTTATGTTGCTCTACGTTGCCCGACATTGCCCGACTTTGCAGTAGTTGGCATGGTGCGCAGCTCCACGCAAACATGTTTTGCTTGTGCGAGTTGGCTCGATGCGCAGCTATTCTCAAATCCATTGCGCTAGTTAAAGCAGTGCTAAACTATGGGCAACTATTCTTAAATGTGCTTAATACTGGTAAACATTGCTTAGCAGTGCTTCACATTGCTTAAAATAGGTTACTTATGTATTCATTTGTATGCATGATCGTTTCACCTACTTATATATATTTAAAATATCGTTCACTACTACATAGACCATTTCAATGCATTTTACTAATATTTAAAAGGTAAATGTCAGGAATTATTTTTATGCACAGATTTCCTATTGAAAATGGAAAGGGGAGTGGTGGGACTCGAACTGGGAATGCCTCCTCTTTGTGCGAAGGCTCTACCACTACGCTATTGCAATTTGGATTAATTTGCATATTAGTAGTTTATTATCCTCTTCGATGTCTAAACTGCTTACTGTAGCTAAGCAATGGGCACACCCGTGCACACACGCACAAATACGGGCAGCGATTTTGGAAATAATAAAAAAAAAAATGTTTGACATTTTATTTAATTTGTACAGGGGTTTTGAATGTGGAGGAGTGTAGTGTTGGGGGTATACACATTTGAGCGGACTCGCTCGTATCTGCTGACATTTGCAGATTTAGGCACTTGCAGTGGTGTGGATGTTTGGACTGCTCGGCAGTCTGACACGCCCCCTGCACTCCTACATGGTCCGTGTTAGCTTTAGAGTTGAGTCAGCGCATCCTCATGAATATGCATGGCGCACTGACATCATACTCTTAGGCGGCCGTTTCCAAGTTAGACTTCGTTGGTTTTACATGGAGGATTACTGCATCCCCCCCTATATCTGTATATTGACTATTCATATATATCTTGTTCATGGTTTTATCTCTCTACTGCACGTTCAAACAGTCATTGTTTTTTCTTATTATTGTATGCTCAAATGATTCATTACACTATGTATGTATGTATGTATGCATGTATGTATGTATAATTCTTTCTGTCTGTATCTTCTAAAGCTTTTGTCTCTGGGCCTCTACTGAAAATGGGTTTTCCACTCAGTCAGATTTCCTGGACAACAAAAGCAACAAAGAAATGTATAAATAAATAAACTGCATTAGTACCAACAAGTTAATATGTTTAGATCAACCAGACAGTAGCATCTACAGTAACATCTGTAACTTCAGCCCCTCTGCTAATTCACCATAATTAAAATTATTTTGTTATATAATTTCTGTGTGTCTGATCTACAGACATAGTAATCTATTTCACCATATTTGGCCTCTTGCTAGTAACTGCCAATAACTTAAGACATGTCAGGACCCATAGTGGCATAATAATCATGGGGTGGGTGTTCATGGCATATCTCTTCTCTGTGTCTTGACTTCTTTGCAGCACATATTTATGTAGTACAAACTGTTACTTTGTTCACTATCCTACTGTGCTGTTTCTTTCTTGTACCACATTTGTATAATTGTGTTGACTATCTGGCTGTTCCTGTTTGTGATTTTTGGAAATTTTTTCTACATATGTTTGGTATACATAAAAAAAGAATATTAAATTGCAATAAATAAATAAATGCTATGGCTCAAGAGAGTTGGTCCTCCCTTTTTTTGATAAATGCATCAACCCCTAACTTTAAATTATTATGGATTTCTTTCACAAAAAGACATTCTACAATATTCAGCTTTACATTTAATATCATGGCTAACTGAGTCAGAAATAAAAAGAGCATCCTTAATTACTGCTACTTTCACTTCAGCCTGGAATGTTCTTCCAAGTTGTATTTCATTGCTGACATTGCAGTATGGCACTGAACAGGCTATAAATAAAAGAATCTGGCCCAAAAGGAAATAATGCCAAGTACATAGTCAAAAGAAAATACATATTTATGTTTGAAAATCCTCAAAGTATAAGAACACGGTAGCTGAATTTGAAAGTATTTCTGTTTTGAATATCTTATGACTGGTGTATATTCCACACATTTACTGAATAAGCTTGCTTAACAATCCAAAGCCGTCCACTGGGTAAGATTATTATTTATCAGGTACTGGCTGGGAGATCTGGATCTCAATAGAACTGCTTTATCATTAAGGAAAACTGATGGATTGCTAGACATAATCAGCAGGAAAAGCTAAAGAATGCAAAATCCCAAACAGGTTGTAATATGAAACTTACTGCGGTGGTGCAGCGGTAGCGTTGTTGCCTCACAGCAAGAGGTTCTCCCGTTCGATTCTCGGCTGGAGTGCTGGGCGTGCCTTCTGTGTGGAGTCTGCATATCCTCCCCGCGGTTGGGTGGGCAATCAAAAGACATGTGTAAATGGGCGTGCCTTTGCTGAAAGTTGAACGTCAAGCTGGTACCTCGGGGTTCGTGAAAATATACTGCCAATCATTAGCGGACCGGAGTTCCACTGTGGCGACTCTTAACCGGGAAAAGCCGAAAGACAACAACAACAACAACTACTGCTGCAAAATTGACTAAATGTGTCTCCCTTGGGCAAGCCTAATTCTTTTAGAATTAAGTTCCCCTTTCTATTTTCAAGGTCACCTAGCTTTGCATATTTTATCTAAATGTTCCTCTGTCTCAATGTTGGAACAATTGAGGATTTCATGTTCAATATACTGCATTCTGTCTTAGCCCATATGGAATTTACCTTTGCATCTTTTCTTTTGGGTAGGCTTCTAAAACGCAAAATGTCCCTCTCTTGTATAGTTTATATCTGCCATCACTGAAGTTAGCATTTACCAATTCTTTAATAAAATTAAATATATTCATGCTTTCTTTTTTCAGTAGTCTGCTTAATTCATTTCATGGCCACAGGAAGGCAGGAGTCTGTACAAGTACTCACTGGCCACAAGGCATAGGAATCAATCATGGCACAGAATATGTGTTCACATGCACTCTGCTTTACACACACACACACACACACACACACACACTTTCTCTCTTTCTCATACATTGAATGCATGGATATGGACAATTTGGAAGATTGCCACTTAACAATAGCTCATGTCTGAGGTGGAGACAGAGACCAGAGCATCCAGTAAAAAGCAATTTGGACATAAGGAAGATTTGCAGTTTCCATTCAGAAGCTACTCTGGCTGAGAACTGAATGGGAGAAACAAGTGCTGCCAGTCAGCAAAGATAAACACTGTACCACAATGACATCCATTGCACTTTAACATTTTATGATATTCACCATTGTTGCTTTCAAAGGATACTAAACACATCAGATTAGTAAAATACAGTTAAAATGGAAACTAAGCATCTCCTAAAGATAGGATAACAGTTAACATCTCTATAATTTTGAATTATACTATAACTGTAGCATTACATTAATGGAAAATGCATAAAAATGAATCTGTTAACCAGTTTTGTACTACTTTATCAGATAATGCACCTATTTTTTTTAATAATTTAAGCTGCTTGCATAAAGTGGTTATTATCCTGACAATATTTTACAAATATGTATTCCCTTTTGCAAGTTAAATTTCCATGCTTTATTAATGTATTTGCAAAGCTTAATGATTCTTGCCAAACATTTATAACTTATACAAACTATAAGGTTAATTAATTTATTTAATGGATACTCAATGAAGGTAATAACTTTTTTGCAAATAACTGGGATAAATGGCTTTTGTGAGAATCCTTTATATGAAGTATTATTAATTTATTCCCAGATATAAAATATATGTATTGTTTTATCTCAGAAATGTGAAATATAAGAGATATAATGTTAGGAGCTAATAATTGTACTAATATGTGTTACTTTTTAAAGACAAATCAGTAAGTGTCTTGTTATTAAGTGTAGTAATTTCAGTAGTACTTAGCCCTTAAACTGATTGCTCTCTGGATATCATTTTACCTGGGGGAAACATTTATCATTGTAGTAAACTTTCAGGTGACTTCATTCTGTGATGTATTTAGTATCAGAGCTGTAGGAAATATTTCAGCCGCAGTCAGCATTAGTTATAAGTACTTGACTTTCACTGATAATGCCTTTGAAATAATTGTTTTTTTAGCTCAAGAAATATGACAGTGTTGCTGAGTAATGCTGATAACTATAAAAGTGATCTGACAGGCAGGAAGTTAAAGCAGCCTGTTAAGCTCACTGTACCACATTGACGACTCTTGCCTTTTGTAGTTCTCACTGTCTTTGGACCCTATTAGGTCTTAGCATATAAATACATATTAAGATTTAGTTGACAAATGAAGGGCAGAATGCTTTGCCCTCAGTTAAATAAATGCATAATTCATTGACAGAAAGCTGAATTGTGTCAGCTGCAGTAACTAAAAATCAGGAACCCACTGCCAATTTAAAGTGCCTTAGATTCAAAATATAAAGTAAAAGACTAACCCCCAGATTTTCAAAAGCTTGCACGGAGTGCAAGATCGGTGCAGGAGCTCTCAAGTAGGCAATATGTCTGCCGTGCAATCCAGGAACAGCTTGCAGGGGCGTGCATGAGCGCTCCTGCATGGACTAAGCCTTGGTATGCAAATCACTCCATTTGCAGTAGACATCTATGCAAATTAGGTGATTTTGCAATCCAGGAAGCTTGCAACAGTCTGTGCAAGACTAGTGCTATCTGCAGAAATGTACTAGGTTAGTAACCAAGTACATTTCTGCAAAATCCAAAACGGAGCTGTGACAGCTCAAAATAAAGGCTGCATATCATGTAGTAAGCATGCCAATGGTCAAGTGTAAGTCCCTTCGCATTGCAAACAACAACAAAAAAATACAAAAATCAACTTTTATTTTTTTTTAGCCGATCTCGGCTGTTTAAGCGTAGGGCAGCGGGGCACAAATGGGATTAGGAGGAAAATAATAAAATAAACCTAAAATAAGCAGTCTAGCTAAAATCACTATTCTGCCATGCAAGTCAATGGCAGGCAGAAGACAACCTGGCCAATGAGTAGTGGTTGCTAAGGGGGGAGGCTCAGTGTGAGACATGTAACAATGCATTAGCAGGCAATCCTATGCAAATGAGGGGAAGGATAGTGAATCCCAGTTTTCCCCAGCATGTGTGTCAGGTTCCAACAGTGTAAGAGTAAGAATAGCTTGGTGCAAGCTTAGGAGTTAGATGACATCAAGGGGGGTGGGTGTCAGGCATACTGTTAGCAGATTGGATCCCTGTGGCTCAGGTTTGCTCCTAGCTTAGCAGAGCTAAACTAGGGGTGTGTCTAAACCGGGTCTATGTTAGATATTCGAACGCTTAAATGTTTGAATCTCTAAAGGTCAACCTTTAGAGATCGAACATTTAAATGCTCGAATAGTAATACAAATTATATTAGAAAAAAAAAAGAAAAAGAAAAGGGTTTAAGAAGGGGGCAAGCCCCGCTGCACCCCCCATACCCCCGCTACTTAAATATACCAACTCTGAGATAGCACTTCAGTGCACTACAGTGTGGGAATGGAAAATTTCCCATTCCGTACACTGTAGCGAGATCTCGAAGTTGGTATATTTAAATAGAGGGGGGGTGGGGGGTGCAGGGGGGCTTGCCCCCCTGCTTACACCCTTTAGTTTTTTTTTCAGTTTTTTTTTTAATTTTTATTAAAATTCAAACACTTAAATATTCGATCTCTAAAAGTCGACCTTCAGAGATTTGAACATTTAAGCGTTTGAATATCTAATAAAGACCCTGTAAACCTGCCTAGCAATCTTTACAGGGCCTAAGCAGGTGTGTGCACCACATACCGGGTTTTACAGGAAGGAAAAAGATGTTAAACCAGGAAATCGCAGCAGTGTGCACATTTAAGCATTGTGTTTGTGTGGCACGCACACGGGCTTAAATAGGAAGGCAATGGGAAGAGAAAACAGCAGTAGGAAGGTAATCAAGGAGAATTAGCTTAGCTGGCAGGTGAAATGTAATGGAATCAGCCAATTATACAGGCAGCAGACCAGCACAGCCCAGAACACTACTATAAACTATGCAAACACCTTCCCCTCTGTTTTTTCCCACACTCTACACCACCGGTGTAAACAAGCGAGGAACTTTTAACACTCACAACAGCAAAATGATTGGGGCTACAATAGCAATCATGCAACAACTTGTGGAAGAGGTTGACGGTGCTGAGGGTGTGAATGCTGTTCACCAACCCACAGTGAGGAAATGGAGAAGAGTGTAGAGACCCAGGGTAATTTACCAGGGGCTATATGAGCTGGAGATAGTGGAGCGCTATAGGCTGGACAGGGACCTCCTACAGCAAATTGTTGAGCTGTGCGAGCCATGCCTCACACACAGAACTAACAGAGGAGAACCCATCCCAGTGGATACCAAGCTATGTGTAGGCCTACAAATGCCAGCTGCAGGTACATTCCAAAGGCCAACTGGAGATGTGATGGGGATTTCACTGGCATCAGCATCCAGGGTACTCCACCAGTTCCTGGATGCCATGTCAGCTCATGCCGGTGAACACGTATATTTCCCCAACACCCATGAGGCATCAGCCAGCAATATGCAACTGTTTCAGCAAATAGCAGAATACCCTGAGGTAGTGGGTGCTATAGATTGCATGCCCATATGCATCAAAGTACTACCTGGTGTGTGGGGTAGGGTCTACATCAAGCACAAGGGCTTCTCCTCCATCAACTGCCAGGTCATGTGCGATGCCCAGAGCATAATAATGAATGTGTGCGCTGGCTGCCCCGGAAGCTATCACGATTTCCACATCTAGCATCTGATGCAGCTGTACTAGAGATTTGCCAATGGGGACATCCCTGACGGTCACCTAGTGGGGATGCTGGATACACACTGGAGAGGTGGCTGATGACACCCATCAGAAATGCACACACACCCAAACAAGAACTCCATAATGAGGCACATGCACAGACCAGAATTATAGTAGAGCATGTGTTTGGGATGCTCATGTCATGGTTCCAGTGCCTGGCCACATCTGATGGAGCCTTGCAGTACTCACCAGCTACATGTACCCAAATTGTCCTTGTATGTGCCATGCTGCACAATATGATCCTGCGGAAACAGCTGCAGCAGGAACATAAGGGGGCAGGGCCACACAGCCCCCCCACCATTGCCAAGGCCTGCAGAGGCACAGAGTAACTCTGAAGAGGAACAACCTGACCCTGCCCCAGTAGGCAGAAGGAGGCGTGCCCAGTATACCCTGGCCTTGGCAAAGAGGCAATGCGTAGCAGATACACTGGCACAGGAGGGACCCAGGGAAAACACCTCTCTCTGACTCTCACATACAGTAAAAGGGATGACAAACATTACACTACCTGTGCTTAACCATGTGTAGGGAGTGTACTACGTGCATCTGACATAGGCAGCCCTGCAGCACCACCCTCAATACTGGGGCACCCATGAAGTAAGTGACTCACACATGCCAGGCAGGGGAGTTCACATACCCAACAGTCACAGCCGGCAGGACAGGAGTAGACATACACAAACAAAGGCTGTGCTATGGACTCTGAATGAGGCCTATGGGTAACCCCCCCCCCAGGCCTACACAGACAGACTACAGCAGGTCAGGGAGTGGGATGTCATTTCTGAAGGGTAGGAAGTCAGAAACTAATATATAGGTAATTAAAAGCTAAGATCTGTAGTACACTGGTATGCCTGTAGTCAGCATGATAGGAAAGCCTACAGAATGAAATGGTGTACCTGACATACCAGTACAGTCCTAGCAAATGTGTACAAGTGTGCCCCCCATCCTACGTAGTCATTTAGTAACAGTCAGGTGTGCCGCCCCATCCTGTGTAGAAATGTAGAAATAGTCAGGTGTGCTCCCCCAGCTATGCAGAAATGTAGTAACAGTCAATGCCAAATGATCGATGGATATCCTGCAGAGACAGCATGCAACCTGTAGGTGTACAACACAAAGGTCAGCACTGCAGTACAAACTACCTGGACTCGATCTACACATTCAATACAGATGGACATACTGGGCATGCTCACACACTTAGAGACATGAAGGCAACGTCAGTCAACAACACACTGAAAGGTCATACTGGGCATGCTCACACATGAAGGCTCTGTCTGCAAACACCAGTGGACCAGACATAACTGGCAGTCGCAGATGTTAGTGCAGACACTCCTCAGTATGCAACACACATGCATTGCACACACAGTCAACAGGAATAAAGACATATATCTAAGGACAACAAACAATAATAAGCCAAAGGTAGACATACATAGATGTGTGGAAGAGGGTGACTGTGACAAGGAGCCATCCATGCTTGTCCCACCCAGCACACAACCAAAGGGTCACAAAAACATGAGTTCCAGATGTCACCCACCGCAGATACTAGCCACTGGTATCTGTCATCATTACAGAGTATGTGGTGCATGTGCCAGATGTGCAACATGACTCTACAAGGAAACAGTCATCTAGCAGCTGTATACACGTACATGTGAAATATGACCCAGGTTGTGCCCACATGTGGCATGTCTACACCGAGATGAATGGGTTATGGCCCATGCAGACACACTGCCCTCCCCAGAGTCCGACCATGACAAGCATGCTGAAGTCATCCACTGTGAAATACACCTTTGGGAGAGGTGTAGCCCAGTAATGTCTGTGGACTGTCCCATAACTGTGTACTGCTGTAGTGTAATAAACTGGTTAGGTAGGAGTTCTAATCCCAGTCTTAGCAACTGTGTGTGTGTGTGTGTGTGTGTGTGTGTGTGTGTGTGTGTGTGTGTGTGTGTGTGTGTATCTGTCTGTCTGCCTGTGTAGACAGCAATGCTTTTTAGGGTAGTCACATCCCCTAAAATTTAAATGCTCTGTGTAGAGAAAGCTGCTGATGTCATCCACCTAGAAATACGCCTTTGGGAAGGTTGTAGCCCAGGAATCTCTATAGCACATCCTGTAACTGTGTACTGCTGTACTTTGATAAAGTGGTTAGGTAGGTGTTCTAACCCCAGCCTTGACATCTGTGTGTGTCTGTCTGTATAAAGACCAATGCCTTTTTAGGGTAATCACACTCCGTCCAATTCAAATGCTCAACTTTGGCAAGGCTGCTGATGTCACCCACCTAGAAATACACCTCTGGGAAGGTTGTAATCCAGTAATCTCCATAGTGTGCCCTGTAACTGCATTCTTCTGTAGTGTGATAACGTAGTTAGGTAGGGGGTAGTCACACTCCTTATAAGTCAAATGCTCAACTTTGGCAAGGCTGCTGATGTCATTCACCTAGAAATACACCTCTGGAAAAGTTATAGGCCAGTAATCTCCGTAGCACATTTTGTAACTGTGCACTGCTGTAATGTGATAAAGTGATTAGGTAGGTGTTCTAATCCCAGACATGGCAAGTTTGTGTGTGCATCTGTATGACTCAGCAATGCCTTTTAGGGTAGTCACACTCCCTACAAGTCAAATTCTCAACTTTGGCAAGGCTGCTGATGTCATCCACCTAGAAATACACCTCTGTGAAGGCTGTAGCACAATAATCTCCATAGCTCATCCTGTAACTGTGTACTGCTGTAGTGTGATAAAGTAGTAAGGTAGGTGTTCTAATCCCAGACATAGCAACTGTTTTTGTGTGTGTGTCTGTCTGTGTAGGGAGCAATGCTTTTTAGGATAGTCACACACCCTACAAGTCTGTGTGTCTGTCTGTGTGTGTCTGTGTGCATGCATGCATGTGTGTGTGTGTGTGTCTGTGTGTGTGTGTGTGTGTGTGTGTGTGTGTGTGTGTGTGTGTGTGTGTGTGTGTGTGTGTGTGTGTGTGTGAGAGAGAGACACCTGGGCCCAATGTAGAGTGGGTTTTGCAAATTTCTTATATGGCGGGCCTAGTATATATCACAATGTCCACCATACAGGGATAACTGATGTGAAATAGCTGAGAGGCTGAGGTGCAAATCCATACCCATACATGTGACATCAAGGCCAGGCAATCACAGTTAGCATGCCCAGCAATACCCAGAGCACATTCTCAACCCATGTCTCATACACACACACATGCCTAGACAACAGCCAATATGTGGGTAGTACACTGCATATTGGCCACTGATAGAAACTATGGAGTGATTGCAGTGGGCAACAGAGGGCATGGCACCCTGTCCATCTGACAAATAGACATGTACATGCAGACAGTGCACCTTCCCTATGTTCCCCAATGGACACCTACAACACCTGCGGTGCCATCACATGTGACCCACAAAGGACATGCCATGCCTGACAATATGCCATGTATGGACAAATGCTAAGACACCAGGGAATGCAGTTAGCATGCAATCTATGTAGGTGCAGGGTAAACTTGCTGTCCATTACCAGTTCCCTCCACAGGTGGCCAAGACTGGCACATCTGATGATAATCTGTGTACACAACATGGGCAGACACCCCAGGTATAGTTCCACATGTCACTGTACATGCATGTGGGAGGTGTGCACATCCCAGACACCATCAATGTTATGGACTAAGGAACACATGCATGGCATTGGCCACACACAATAGTCACCCAGGTGACTGGACGGGGGATACAATACCCACCCATGTGGGCAAATGCATAAACTACACTCCTGAGCCATAATGCAGACCATTGTCATGTGGCCTGATGCCAAGGTATACCCATCACCTAGCCTTGTATAGCTGTCTGGCACAGTCGACCGCCACAAAACTGTGCAGGAATTCACCCATGTGTGTGAGTACTGGCACGCTGTGTGCTTGTGTGTGAGTTGTATGATGTGTATGATCACAGCTGCACTCACAGCAACCCTCATTGGCATACTGAAGCATGCTGTCTGATGTCAGACACCTCCCCATGCTCTTTGCCCATAGAAATTCTCTATGACCCATGTGGTGCATGTGATACCTGCACAGCAATGTGTTGTGGCAATCTCACTAGTGATGAGTTGTAATCCTGGCCCTGCAAAGTGTGTCAATGTGTGTGTGTGTGTGTCCCTGTGAGAGTGTGGCTGTGTTGACGCTAGCACCTGTTCATGTGAACAGGCATGTGTACGTCACCTACTGTATAGCTGCCATATCTCTGTTGCAGATGTCACTCACCATCGCATATTTAGTCTGAGGGCTCCACAACAGGTAACCTATGTGGTGCATCCAATAACTGCATAAAACTGTGATAGCACTACATAGTCATCAGGTGTTTAATACCCTGTGCTGGTAGGTGTGTGTCACAATCATGCTTATGTTTTACTCTCCCACCCTTCCCTGACTTGATTTGCCTCTGTCTGCCTCTTTCACTCCCTCTCTGGTGGATGTGAAGACCTACACCTGCTATGCTTAGGCAGCAGCATGTGTATTTTAAGTGATGTTCATGATCAGCTGACAGTGTCTGCATGAATTGCAGCCTTCTCCTAGCTGATTGCATGTGGAACAGCTGTGGTAACATTCCCATAGCCAATTGCCTGGCAACACACTCCAATATATGGGAACATCATGCTGGTGTTGGCCCTTTTCATTCACTGTGAGCAGAAACTAGATCTGTTGTTTCGCAAACCACATCTCAGATTGATTGGGGATTTTCCTCTAACAATATACACTGTGGAAACAGGGCAACACACAGGAGGAGATGTGCCTGTCCTGACAACAGACTGTAACTGCTGCTATACTGCATTTGGAGTAATGTTGGTTTAACAGTGTGTGTGTGGATATGGCTGTCCTACATGTTTCAATACCTGCCATGTCAGTTCTATGTTTATGAGGAATCCCCTTCTATAGGGTCAACTGCAGACTGGGCAGTGTGTTGTGCCTTTGGTTTCATGTGTTACCCACAGAGCATCTATCTGTGAACTGCAGAAGGTAGTGTGAGGATTGTAGTCTGTAGATGGTGAAAGCCATGACAGTTACTGACTTCATATCCCTCATAAGACATATGTTGCAACAAACCCTGTCACAACAGTAAATGTATGAGGTTATCAGAGCAACATGTCAATACTGGCCCTGGGTGTGTGCTTCCAGCCACAACTCTGTCAACCTTTGTATATATGTCATGCATTAAGAGGTGCATTATGTGCTGTACACCATAATTAGTGTCATCATATTTGATAACAAGCCAGTGAGATATCAGACTGCTACACATGTTATGTATAGTAGGGGGTTTATTTGATAACATAACCTGGACATTCTGTGGATGTTTGCACAGTACTGAGGTCTGTGTACTTATGGTGAATGTCGACAGTGTGTCTATTGTTAATATGTACTTTAGCCTGTGTACAGACTGTGGTAGATGTCATTATTCTAGGTCCCGTCCTCTCTGATGTTACATGCTGCTCCACTGTATGTTACTGTATTGGCTTACATGTTTGTAGGGCCATACACACACATGTCCCATACCACAGACAGCCATCAGACCAAACTGTGTAGCAGCCCAGTATATGTAGGGTTAGGCTGTGAGTGGCACATATGAGGATGGTGTCGAACAGATAGTCCATATACTGTAACATTATGCTAGAGTGCCATATGTGGCTGTGGCTGTGTTCACATTAGTTGTGGTTATACACTTTCACACAGGTGTATCTTACCCTGTGCTGTGACATGCCTGTAGAGCCTGCTATATATGCAGGTACATGTGCATTCTCCCATAGGAGATGTAGGCCAGTGTTGAGCCAGTCTGCCTGTAGACTGCACAGTGCATTGTTACATGCCTAGCAGTTTTTTGTATTTACCCAGTGAGATGCTGTGTACAGATACTTGCTAGATGTATTGCTGCCAGCCTCCCTTAACAGTCATGTATGTCAGACAGAGCAGTGGGATGCTGTACAGATGTATGTCAATATCTAGTGGTAAGTATGTGGCCATGGCACCCCTGTACCAGCGGTTATTATGTGTCAGGCCAGAGAGGGGTGTGTAAATGCATAACCTATGGTGACAAATGTATACCAGTCGTTATGTGTTATACCCATCTACATGGCTGTCAACATCCATATTTTCAGGCATGGTACACATGTTTTACACTAAGGGGTTCTGTGTATACCTCTGGACTGTACAGAGTGTGTGAACCTTTACAGACTACTGTATTAGTATAACTGTTTCACAGTTGCATTACTCTGTTTATATGGATGTCAGTGTCTGAACAGCTATATGCCATGGCATATAGACCTGTAATAGTACACAAATACAGGTTTTCCATTTCTGCAAACCTGTGTGTGGTGTTTTTTCCTATGACTTCTCTGTGGGTATATGTTGCAGACAACGATTGTCATTTGTATGGGTGGCCCAAACAGTGTCCAGTTGTTCATGTGTTAACTGTAGGCATAGTGGCTGTTCCATATTGTGTGCACCTTCTACATATGTATCTTACTGTACATATCTCTGCGTGTGTATGTGTAGTCACATGTATATCTATCTATCTATATATATATATATATATATATATATATATATATATATATATATATATATATATATATATATATATATATATATATATATATATATATGTATCTGCATATCTGTGTCTGTGTATATCTATTCTGTGGATGTTGATAGCATTCACATTTTATACTTACTAATCCAGGCAGACTGTACTGCATGTTATATTACCAATACCAGCCTGACATCATACAGGTGGGATGTAGTACTGTTGACATCTTGTGCCCATGTTGTGTCAGGTCCTGGTTATGGGATCTGCAACACTTGGTGGTGTATTGCAGGGTGGGCGTGTTTGGTTGTGGGGGGTATGCCTATTCATACAAGACGTATATTGTTTGGGATCTCTCAACCCCATTAACAGTTTTTGTAACTCTACCATTGCTATCTACAGATGTATGGCCATATATACCTCTATATATATATATATATATATATATATATATATATATAGATATATGCCTACATATATACATATATCTATATATATATATATATATATATATATATATATATATATATATATATATATATATATATATATATATATATATATATATATATATATATATATATATATTTATAGAGCTATGTCCGTATATACCTACATAGATATATATCTGTGTACATATATGTAACTTGCTGTGTATATGTAGATATATAGGTGTAGACACATATATGTGTCGATGTAGGCATTTGCATGTATATCTGTTCACATATATTTATATACATGTATATATTTCTAAATATATATATATATATATATATATATATATATATATATATATATATATATATGTTGTATCTGTTTAGATATTAATATATTTACATGCACACATACATCTAGATGTTGATATACATTCTCTGTACTATTGCATGACTGGGCTGTATGTTATGTTTTTGAAAACATCAGATTTATGTATATCTGGCATGGCTTAGTAGTAAATCCCTTTATCTATGGTTTGCAGGATCCCGGGTTTGAGCCTTGCAGAGACTGTTTATTTTGTTTCTGGGCAGAACACAGGCCATTGGATACAGAGTGATTAAGGCACTCTAAAGCAGTTGTAAGTGGGTTTGCGCAGGTTTGCGTGTAGGTAAGCACTGTTAACATCCGGTTACAGTTTCTTATACTCAGTTAGCTTCTAAATTGCTTAACGTGTGTAGGCATTGTTTACCCCCATGCAAACAGGCTTGAACCCACTTACTGCTGTTTAAAAGTGTTTACTCCTGCTTACCCCCGTTTTAATTTCTTTAAAAGAAAAGAAAAATGGGTTGATAGGAAAGTGGTGAAAAAAGGGGCACAAAGAGGGAAAGACAGTAGGGAAAACAGCCAGGGATGTGCAGGAAGTGTGTAAGGAAGGTCCAAAGCTGCCCATTTCTTCTACAGAAACACCTGTGCATATACACTGAATTTGGAGGTAGATTTGGACACTCAAACCCCTGGGTGGGGTTGAGTACAACAATTATTCACTGTGATGCCAATTAGACCGGATTACATGTGTCCAGTGGACACATGTGAAAAATGAACAGCTATGTATGGGGCGAGATTGTTTTGTGGGAAAATATTGCCCTTTTTCTTTTTTTTCAGGTGAGAGTGTGATGTTAGGGAGGGGTAGTAGGTATATTTGGGGAGGTAGATTGGGTAGGTTAACAGACAAGACAAACAAGATTCATACAGGGGAAGTATATGACACATGTGGGGGGCAAACACCTTGGATGGAGAGGGGTGTTTGGAAATCACAAGCCCATGACCCACAAATGGAAACAGTGGGACTGAGGTCCCCACCCATGGGCAGTCACCACTGGACTTTTACGGCCCCAAAGGTGGCTGTGCTCGGGGATGGTAGCAGGGGCAAGCTCACCCTCTAATTGCAGCATGCGACCCTCAAGCTGGCATAGCTGATCTCAAATCTCCTTGTCGAGCTCCCTACGCACCATAGCCAGGACCTGATGGGGGATCACAGGTAACTCTCTGACCCCACTCCCCTGCGGTGGTTCCACCCAAAGGTGTTGCAGGGTCAACAAATGAGGAGGTCCCAGGCTGGACCCCAGATGTGCTGGTGCCCAGTGCCATGGCCAGCTAAGGTGGGACAGGTGGGTCCGCTGGGACCAGCCTTCCCATACGAGTTATGCTGTTGCAATTTTAAGAAATATATCAGTTAGTAATAGTCAACAGCATTCAGGATTAGTTATAACAGCATGCATAGGTATTCCCATTAACCCAAAACACCAGATTTACAACAGTTGCAGAGCAAGCAGAACACATGCATATATGGGACAACAGTGGCCATTACAACAGCATGCAGGTTTCAGTGATGGCAACAGGCCACCAATATGGGAGTATTTTAACATAGCACATGCAAAGAACCAAATGCGAATATTTATAAGCCAATAGGAAATATGTCCCAACAAAAGTTTGGAGTGTACTCATACCCATTGAGGTGTGTAATTAGGTTATTTTTGCACATATGGTGGGGGTGAGAGTGAAAGGTCAATTAGCAACTAAT
Organism: Protopterus annectens; assembly: GCF_019279795.1. Taxonomy (NCBI): domain Eukaryota; kingdom Metazoa; phylum Chordata; order Ceratodontiformes; family Protopteridae; genus Protopterus; species Protopterus annectens. The sequence continues at coordinate 755,584,140 of NC_056732.1, read as the reverse complement.
TTACCCCTGTAGTTTTCACAACTTTCTTAGTCACGGCAGTGATCTGTCCCTTACATGTATTATTACACTACTCAATAGCCTCATTAGCCTTACTTTGTACAATGGTATGTAGGTAGATTAGTATATATGTGGACTGTGTCTTACGTATAGTCTACACCTCTTACCTGGTATAGCTGTAGAGAAAATTATTGTTAACACTACCTGACAATTTCTACACATACTCCCAGATTCCATGTTTGTAGAGAATTATATAAGTGAACTGTGTTGTACCTAAAGTCTACACCTCTTACCTGTTATAGCTGTTGAGAAAATCATTGGTAACACTACCTGACAATTTCTACACCATACTCCCAGATTCCATGTTGATGTTATATACATACCTAACAATCTGTTATTGCACACACTCTGGTCAAGGTTTGACAGGTTGTAGGTGTTCATGTGACATATTTTGAGAATTTCTGTCATACACTTTGGGTAAGATGCTACTATGACAGCTTGTTTTCATATGCATTCTCTGACTATGTACAGGTCTGACTATCACTTATATGTCAGTAAAAGCTGCCTACATTTCTTGGATCATCCCACTGATTTGTCAGGGGAACAGGTTACTGGGCAGCAGATTTGGGCCATTTATCTGGACATGCTGGACAGATCAGAACAGTTGAAGGGTATGACTATGCATACAGCTTACTACCTGAACATTCTGCCACAGTCTGTGCAGTTGATGGATTATGCTTGCAGCTTACTATCTGAAAATTCTAGCAAATTCTGTACAGTTGTTGGGTCTAATTATGCATACAACTTTCTGTCTGAACATTCTCACAAACACTGTACAGTTGTGGGGTATGATTATGCATACAACTTACTACCACTCCCGGGATTCAAACCCCTGCTGTGTGTGGTAAAAATATTAGAGTTGACATCACAGTACACTGTGCTATCAGGGAACTGGTGTGGAGCATTCCAATGTTTTCTAAGTCTCCCTCAGTTGTACAATATGACTGACCTCTTGGGACTTCTAACATTGTTATACTGAACTGCCTACACATTTTATCTGCATTTAGCAGTGTGGGTAACACTGCTTAATACAACAGTACTATTTATAGAATGCAACATTACAACATATGAAAGCAGAATGTACACAAGCACTCCAGGGGTTATACTTTTATTCACAAGATATTGCACCTTTGTTTACACACAACCTATATGACAGTCTTCCTGCCATATTGTCTAGTTTATTCAGTACATCCCATACACAATACATTTTTATACTGGTACAACACTTTCTAGAAATGTTATATTTATTTGTTATGACAGTACATGCAAGATTATTACTAACCTGCCTCGCGACACAGCCTTTGTAACCTAGTAGCATGGGCTTGCTAGTTCGCAGCCCACTCATCTGCAGCTGTCAGAGAACTACAGTGATATTTAGCCATTACCTATCCATAGTATACACAAGCTAGGCAATCATTATCTCTGTAGTAGAATGAGTACTTAGTGCTGGCGCATCAGCCATCTGCCTTGATTTTTTTGATCCACTGCTCCAAGAGATCCCCTCTCTGCCACTTCAGGTCAGCATGGTGATGCCTGACCTACTCACCACTCTGGGGAATACCAGTGGCACTAGTGAGGTCACGGGCGAGACTGTTCCAGGCCTCCACTTTATACTGAGAGCCCTGGTACTGGCCCTGCAGTAGTCTCTGCTAAAGGTGTTTTACCAGGAGCCATACCATGAATCTGGACTCCTGGATGCCCCAGCGCTACACTCGAAATCAAGTGCCTTCCCAACTCCAGCCATTCTGCCTACAGTAGGGAGCTGCAACCAGTTATGGGAAGTATTTGCGCCTGTGGGGTTTAAATACACGCGATTTCCCAGACATTCCTGTGATTGGACGGTTTTGAAAAGGCTAAGCTATGGGCACACCTGCTTACCTAATGTTGGCATTGCTTAAAGGGGTATACCACTGGGCAGATTGAGTTAGCCAGCCTACACATTGCTTACACCAGCTAAGCTGAGCTGTGCAATGCTTAGCATTGCTTCATATTTAATATGCATTATATTTTACTTTTGGCATTGATTTATTATTTGTCACATGTTATATATGTGTCTGGTATCCGTGATTTATGTGTGCGTACACTGTATGGGGTCCTGGGGACTTCAACACTTTATTATAAGAACACCTCACATCTGGCCTTACGGCAGTACTTCAGTTCACTTATTTATGTTATGTAGTGGATTATACAACATCACACTGTACATAGATTCCTTTCACATGTTCAGTTTGATTTTCCTATGGTGAGGATTTGTTTGTTGAAACCTCAATCTTATGCACTGTTATGATGGCTTAGTGGTTAACTACTGTGACCGTAGTGTACAGGATCCTGGGGTTGAGGCTTCCAGAGGCTGTTTATTTTGTTGCTGTGCAGAACATGGGCCATTGGATACAGAGTGATTAAGGCACTTTAAAGCAGTTGTAAGTGGGTTTGCATGGGTTTGCGTGATGGTAAGCACTGCTAACCTGCCGTTACATCTGCTTACACAGTGTTAGGTTTAGAATTGTTTAACCAGTGTGGGCATTGCTTACCACTGCACAAATGGGCTTAAGCCCACCTACTAGTGCTTAAATATGCTTACTACTGCATATTTGTGCTTAAACTGCTTACTAGTGCCTTATTCATTATGACAGTGACACTTCACATGTGCATTTCCTGCAGTACTCCGGTTCATAAATATATGTTATTTAGTGGGTTTTGCAACAGAAATATTGGTTATAACGTGGTTTGCCATGGAAAATGGAATGTGTTGCAGTGGGACTCAAACCAGGAATGCCTGCTCGTAAGGCAAATGCACTGCCCACTACACTATTGCTATGCTGCTTCATTTGCATATATATGCCTTGTTATCCTCTTCAGCTTTTTAAGCTGTTTTAACCATAGCTAAGCGGTGGGCACACCCGCACACCTATGGTTATTTAAAAAAAAAAACGGGTTTCTTCATTTTATTTTTATGTACTGTTGCTGTTGTACACATAGGGGACTGTTGGTAGGGATATGCAAACACCTATGAGCTGTCTCACTCATTCCTTACCCCTTTCTCCTGTTCTACATTGCAGGGGCATGTTTATTCTGAGAGCTCTGCTCTCAGACATGCCCCCTGCACTCGTACACACTCCGTGTAAGCCTAAGAGCTTGGGCAGCGTGCCTTGTTAATATGCTTGGCATGCTGCCATCCTACTCCTAAATGGGTACTTCTCTGCAGGACTAAGCTAGTCCTGCACGGAAGTTTAGTAAATCCAGGGTTAAGTCTTTAAGCAATGCTAAAATATTTTTAATTATGAAATGACATTGGAGGATTCACTAACCTTAATGATCTTGGATGTGGGTATGCAGTGTAGATATAAAGCATGATAAGTTCAACAGACAAGCAGTGACAGATATAACTAGCAATGTTTCCAATGACATTCCGAATGGCATCATCAACAGATTGTTTTTTTTGTTTGTTTGTACCTGCCACCATTTCTCCTCATTGCATCAGCCTGGCACACCTGCATTTGTCTGCACTGGGTCTACCACTTGCTTCACCCCCTCCCCCAGACTTAATCTAGTGTTGTTTGGGCCAAAGGCTCTGCACATCTGTACAGCCATTCAGGAGGAGATTTTTTTACTTATGACCTATCTGTTTGTACCCCTTGTGGACCTAATGATTAAGCATGGGGGCTGACAAGCAGTGGGGACTTATGATATATCATCCCACCTCTGCAGAAGCTCAGACAAGTCTCCATTCTATTATCTATTCAGGCATACCTAACAATGTGCCTTTCCCAGGCTCCACCAAATATAGACATGGTAAGCCTCCATCGGTCCACCCACCCACCTGGGATGGTAAAACCTATCCCTCCTTCCCATTTCATCAGTCACAAGAGCCAATAATTAAACCTTGGTCACCATCACGGTTTCATCCATCTATGCCACCAGAGTGGCACATCAATCAACCAATTTTGATTCCCTGAATTTGTGTTTAAAAGAATAATTTCATTAAGTTTAATAGGTTTAGATGTAGTGAAAATGCTGTATACCGCACTGAATTCACATAACTGTATAGGCAGCAGTGTTCATGGGGTTAAACATGTGCTTGGTTGTCAGACCAGTTATTCAGCATTTAGCAGATTCCTGTCTATGAAGCCAGTATGAAGATGACACCTCAGTGTCAGCTCATTAGTTTTTTAATTACTCCAGCCAAGTAAGTGTTATATTTAAAACCTATCAGTAGTAATTAAAAGAAAATGATAACAATAATCTAAATAGTTAAATCTCCTTACACCAAATGCACAGTAGAATTTTAAAAGCATTGATGTTTGTTTATTTTTTATCTGAGCAGCTTTTACACACACACACACACACACACACACACACACACACACACACACACACACACACACACACACACACACACACACACACACACACACACACACACACACACACACACACACATATATATATATATATATATATATATACACACACACACACACACACACACACACACACACACACACACACACACACAAACACACATGCACAAGGTACAACTGATGGTCTCATGTTGCTAGACAAATAATCAATTAGTGTTTTACAAAAATGTTTACTTTGTTGATCTCATTGCCCACATAAAAAACGTAAAATACCTTAAGTAATATCGCATGAATTGTTGTTGAATTTCTCTATGTCATCTGAGTGTTTTAGTTGGTCGAATCGGAAATTATCCTGAATGATTTTTGTAATCTACAATAATTATAGGTTCACAGGTTCATAGGTAGGTACTAGGCTATTGGCCCAAGGGCCTATATAAGCCTAGCCAAAAAGGTACCCTGGCTTTCGCCACCCAGCAGAACCACGGAGGTGATCCCCGGGGTGAATTTCCTATTTCCCATCCAGTCATCAAGATTTTTCTTGAAGAGTGCTAATGAGGAGCTTTGTTTGATATAGATAGGTAGTTTGTTCCTGAGTATGGAAGTCTCTGGGACAGGAATCTATCCCTCCAGCATGTTAAAGAATATTAGCAGCAGAGTGACAATTGAAAAGGATCTATCAATTGTGAAATGTGTTTAACTGCAACATATAATACTGCACATGACACACATTCTTTTGCTGGCAGTTTGCCAGACTGAATATTATTTTCTTTTGAAGGTGAAGCAGGAAAGCTACTTAACATCTCATGAGAATGACCATGATTGGATAAGGTATTGTTTGAGATGGATTTTATAGCTTGGGAGTTTGTTTATAATTTTTACTTGTGTAGGGATGGTGTTCCAGAGTTTGGAAGTGTAAAATGCATATAGCTAGTCCCCTGATGAGGCTTTAGTAGTATTTAGTAGAAATTTATCACCAGAATAGAGGTCCCCTTGGGTAGTGTAGGGCAATAATATGTTTTTTAATGCAGGTCATTTTTCAGGATAATATATCTGATTGTATGCCGTAACTAGCCGATAGCATGTTTTGTAGTTGTTAAACTCTAGCCAATTTAGCTGCTTTAAGGCTTGGCGGTGGTGAGCTCAATGTATAGTATTTGTAGCAAATTTAGCTGCTTGAGTTATGACCTGTATTCCTGCAAAAAGGCCCATGCGATTACATGAGAGACTCTGACCACAGTGGAAGTCCATTATCATAAACCACTCTCATTGACATAGGGAAGCATCTGGCATCCCTATGCAAGTAGAGTGAAATGACATATATATCTGGCAGAGGTATGGATGTAGGAGATGAATTGATCACACCATCTCACATCTCTGTTGGGGAAGCATCTGGTTGGTATTTTCATATGTCAGTAAAACATTGTTGCAGCAAATCAATGCCATAAGCTTACATTAATACTATCAGAGCTCCTCTATAGATAAATCTGAGATTCTAGCAAGAAGGCATACAACAGAAGATATATGTGTTTACATTCTGGCATACACTGTTTTCTGAACTGCTGTTGCAATACTAGGAAGTGGCATTGTCATGATTTACACTATTACACATGGTTGTTTAACCATATGCTTTCCCAGGTTCTCTGGTCATGGGAAGCAGGGCATGTCTTTTGTCAGTACTATACCAGACTCTGACAGAGTCTGAGGACACATTGGTACTGTCAGCAATGGTAGCTGTGGAGATTAGAAGTGGCAGGTTTGTGGATGTCAAAGCCATGGTTGTTATTAATTGCCCAAAATGGGTATCACAATGGACATTACACAGCACATGGCAGTGCACTCATCCAGAAACTCCTAGATGCCACTGATACCATGACAGAGGTGATTGGTATACTGCCCAGATTGTGAGATAAAGTACATTAGGGTATAGAATATATATATCATTGACTGTCATGTTGTATAGGCAGCTGCATGTATCTACTGTCTACAAGAAACAGTCTGCCTCCATGCCCCAGAGCTGGCACCAATCTTGTGACCGACTATCATGTGCCTTTACTGTGGGTAGAACCCACAGGACAACTAGGTCAAGGTCATGCATTACCATGCAATCCATATCATATACTAATTATTTGTTCGAAGCAGAATGGCATGGTTACCAACACAGGTGCAGCTATGTGGCACTCCTGTATATGGAATGGGCAGGGGGTCACAGCCACAAATTTTACATTTGTCCTCCTACTAGTAGCATTCCACAGAAGGGGTGCACCTGAAATTGGGGACATTCTCTGTCTGTGTCACTTTCACATACATTCTCACAACACCTGTCACACCCACATATGTCAGTGTAAGGTGCATGTGAAGGAGCTGTATCTCTTTAAGCTATACTCAGTAAGTAGAACCTACCTCTGGACAAGTACCATTCACATGAATCACCATCTACTTCCAGCACCCCCAGTAACACAGTTCAGTCTCCCACTTTATTCCAGGGCCTTAGTGCCCACATCTAGCAATGTGCCTTTTGATGGTCCTTGTCACTGCCCAACTACTCATTAGTGAAAATGATGATAACTGTGCCTTATCCTTGCTGTTGTGTTATAGGGATAGTTAATGTCTGATGAGCAGCAAGGCCAGTCAAAGTACAGTATGGCACAACTGGTTTATTGTTTAGTTTTAATCTTTGTTGTGCATATTATGGGCCAATAGTTGTGGATCCGGTTTCCTCTCTTTGTTATTGCTATAGTGTACTTTGCCCACCTCGACCTTGCATGGGCATCTTCTGCAGCTATTTCAGTTTATAATATAAATACAGGCAATAGTTTTTTCTAAAAATAACAACCAGAAAAGTTATCAAAGTATAAACATGTAGTGCTTTTGTAACATTGAGCCTAAAAATAAATGCATTTCTTTATAAAAGTAGACTATTTCTTGTTTTTAAAAGTCAAATCATTATATTTCAATCAAAATGTATAGTTTTACTAAAAGTTAAGACGCAGCTATATATTTGCCTTTGATGTTAAGACCATAACCAAAGTATACTTTAGTAGAGACTGCATAGAGTCATTCTCTAAAAAAACTCATGAGGAAATGTTGGCTTCCTTGCAGTTGCTATGATGAACGACCTAACGCTGAACACTTTTTCCCTCAGGAAATCATTGATGTTGAGTTTTCTAATTGTGAACTAGCAAAAATTCACTTGTTTAGGGATATTCTTCCCTTCTTCAAGTTAGTGTGACCCTGTAGTTGGTATATAAGCCTGGGAATGCAGTGGAGCTTGTCCCCCCTGCAAAAACACAATAAAAAGGTAGTTTTTCTCCCTATTAGATTTAAGCATTTTTTTGAATGTTGACTGTCAGGAAGTGGACTTTTCATAGTAGAACCAGGAATGTCACATAACTTTACAGGTTCAGCCATCTGAGGATGTTTAAGTAAGATGTCATCACAATGTACAATGTATTGTGTGTAGTCCAGCAGCATAGCAGTATAGCTCTAGATGAACATAATAATTGTTCATTCCCTACAAGAATGAGTGTAAACAGAAAAAGGCAGATGTTTTTTCTATTTTTTTTTTGTCTTGATGACTTCAGAGTACGTATACATTTTTTAAAATCGGGGCATAATGAATATGACACACACTAAAAATGCTTTGTGGGTGGTTACAGTGTGTCAGAGAGTTTTTATGATGCTTATGTTAGTAACTGTAGTTTAGCTTTTCAGTTATAAATTTGATTACCATTTTAGAATACTTTCTTTTGGTCATTTTTTTCATTTGATTATGATGACATAGTGAAAGTGCAGTTAGGCAGCATAGAATGGTGCTCTGCAGGATGACATTGGTGATCAGGAAGAGGAGGACAAGTGTGAGAGAAGTGCCAAGGATCAAATGGTGGAAGTTAAAAAAGGGTGATTGTGAGGTGGAGTTCAGGGAATAGTTAAAACAGGCACTGGGGGGCAGTGAAGAGTTACTGAATAGCTGGGTAACTACAGCAGAGATGGTAAGGGAGACAGCTAGAAAGGTGCTTGGTGTGACATCTAGACAGCGGAAGGAGGACAAGGAAACCTGGTGGCGGAATGACGAAGTACAGGAGAGTATACAGAGAAAGAGGCTGGCAAAGAAGAAGTGGGATTGTCAGAGAGATTAAGAAAGTAGACAGGAGTATATGGAGATGAGAAGCATGGCAAAGGCATGGCAAAGAGAGAGGTGGCGAAGGCTATGGATAAGGCATATGGAAAGTTGTATGAAAGGTTGGACACTAAAGAGGGAGAAAAGGACCTGCACCAACTGGCTAGACAGAGGGACTGAGCTGGGAAAGATGTGCAGCAGGTAAGGGTGATAAAGGATAGTGAGGGAAACATACTCACAAGTGAGGAGAGTGTGTAGAGCAGATGGAAAGAGTACTTTGAGGGGCTGATGAATGAAGAGAATGATAGAGAGAGAAGGTTGGATGATTTGGGGATAGTGAATCATGAAGTACAATGGATTAGCAAGGAGGAAGTACGGACAGCTATGAAGAGGATGAAGAATGGAAAGGCTGTTGGTCCAGATGACATACCAGTGGAAGCATGGAGGTGCTTAAGAGAAATGCAGTGGAGTTTTTAACCAGATTGTTTAATAAAATCTTGGAAAGTCAGAGGATGCCTGAGGAGTGGAGAAAAAGTGTTTTGCTGCCTATTTTTAAGAATAAGGGTGATGTGCAGAGCTGTAGTAACTACAGAGGGATAAAACTGTTCAGTCACAGCTTTAAGTTATGGGAAAGAGTAGTGGAAGCTAGGTTAAGAAGGGAGGTGATGATCAGTGATCAGCTGTATTGTTTCATGCCAGGAATGAGCACTACAGATGTGATGTCTGCTCTGAGAGTGTTGATGGAGAAATATAGAGAAGGTCAGAAGGAGTTGCATTGTGTCTTTGTGGACTTGGAGAAAGCATATGATAGGGTGCCTAGAGAGGAGTTGTGGTATTGTATGAGGAAGTCAGGAGTAGCAGAGAAGTATGTAAGAGTCATACAGGATATGTACGAGGGTAGTGTGACAGTGGTGAAGTCTGCAGTGGGAGTGACAGATGCGTTTAAGGTGGAGGTGGGATTACATCAAGGATCAGCTCTGAGCCCTTTCTTATTTGCAATGGAGAGGGACAGGTTGACAGATGAGATCAGACAGGAGGCCCCATGGACTATGATGTTTGTAGATGAATTTGTGATCTGTAGTGAGAGTAGGGACAAGGTTGAGGAGACCCTGGAGAGGTGGAGATATGCTCTAGAGAGGAGAGGAATGATGATCAGCAGGTCTAAGACAGACTATGTGTGTGTGAATGAGAGGGAGGATAGAGGAATGGTGAGGATGCAGAGAGTACAGTTGGCAAAGGTGGTTGAGTTTAAGTACTTGGGATCAATAGTTAATAGTAATGGTGAGTGTGGAAGGGAGTTCAAGAAAGAGTACAGGCAGGGTGGAATCAGTGGAGAATAGTGTCAGGAGTGATTTGTGACAGACGGGTATCAGTAAGAGTGAAAGTGAAGGTCTACAAGAAGGTAGTGAGACCAGGTATGCTGTATTGGTTGGAAAAGGTGGCATTGACAAAAAGGCAGAAGTCAGAGCTGGAAGTGGCGGAGTTAAAGATGCTAAGATTTGCACTGGGTGTGACAAGCATGGACAGGATTAGGAATCAGTATATTAGAGGGTCAGCTCAGGTCAGAGAGGTGAGATTGCATTGGTTTGGACATGTGCTGAGGAGGGATGCTGGGTATATTTGGAAAACAATGCTAAGGATGGAGCTGCCAGGTAACAGGAAAAGGGGAAGGCCTAAGATAAGGTTTATGGATGTGGTGAGAGAGGACATGCAGGCAGTTGGTATGATAGAGCAAGATGCAGAGGACAGAAAGAAATGGAAACAGATGATCTGCTGTGGTGACCCCTAATGGGAACAGCAGAAAGAGAAGAAGAAGAGTGCATCAAATCCATGTTAATCTGTATACAGATGGCAAAAATAACCAAAAAAATATATAATTTAGGGATAGTTATTTTGGAAAGGGTAATTAGTGAAGGGCTTATTTTAAGCTTAGTATGCATTACTTAATACATTACACCTTTATTAAAGTGCATCTGCAACAGCAGAAGACCACTATGTATATAGAAAAAACTGATTACGAGAGAAGTCAAGTGTATAGCTATCACCTGCAACTGTTTCTAGTATAACAACTGTTTCTAAATTGTGCCTGTATCATAATAGAGTATGAGCAAAAAAAAAAAAAGTAAAGTACATCTTCACCTATTTTTACCCTATGTGTCTGACTCATTTTGCATGGTTTCTGCCAGCAACATAATTCACTCCTTAAAATAGCACAGACTAAAAAAAATTAACAGCTATGTAACTAGTGTCTATATCAGAAGATCGAACGCTAAAAATAGCGAATGCTTTTTTATTGAACTTAAAAACGCAAAACCTTAAAATATTGAAGGAACAGATATCCAAATTTTTTCCCTGGGAAAACATTTGCTGATCCAAAAAAAAAAATAAATAATGCACAGGCAAAATAAAGTGCCCCCCCCCAACTTAAATATACCAACTCCAAGATCACACCACAATGGAGAAAACAGCAAAGTCTGGAGAATGGCCCATAGATTTTTTCCCTGGGAAAAAAAATCAATGTTCCATGCCTTCGACAATTTCAGGTTTCGCTTTTTAAAGTTCAATATAAGAGCATTCACTAATTTAAGTGTTTGTTCTTCTGATAGGAACCCATGTAACTATGTATAATTTTGTTTCCATAAGCTCTAACATTCAGAAAATGATTTTAGGTTCTGCATCACATGCTTTGGGTCCTTCCATAAATTCTCTAATTTAGTACATATGCAGATTAAAAAATGCATGGCAGCAGACTGGCGCAATAATTTGTTAGAAGTAATGCCTCACAGCACATAATATTTCAGCATGGATCTCATTTAGGGGCCTTCCATTCAGAGTTTGCATGTCCTTCTTGTGTCCATGTCAGGTTTTCTTGGGGCCTATACTTTCTTGAAACATTGAAATGTTAGGCTATAGGTTATCTAGCAATCTTTTGAATTTCCTCTAGGTAAGCATGTTGTATCTCAGAATGGACATTCCACAATAGACTGGTCTCCCATTCAGGATTATTTTCCCTGCATTGTTGACAGTGAGTATAAGGATAATATTTAGCTTCCTTGTGACCCTGAACTAGATAACTACTGGGGGAAAATAGTTTATGAAATTATTAATAATGTTATCTGTTTTTGATATTTGTTTGGATTAGTTAATGCATATGCTGAGTGAAAGTCCTGACTTATGACTGAAGAGGCAATCTCAAATGGTCATGCTATGATTCATTGGTTCATAGAAGGTTACTAGGCTAATGGCCCTAGAAACCTTATAAGCCTAGCCATAATTATCCTGAGTTGTCCCAATTGTCGGTGGTTAGGTTAGTGAAGTTCACCAAGGTAATGGTGTATAGTTAATAGTGACATCAATTATCCAAAAGGGACATGGTTACTACCCCAGGACTGAATTTCTTATCATCCATCAATTGATCTAGGTTGCGTTTCCAGAGGGTCAGGGAGGGGCTCTGTTTCACTTGAATTGGAGGCTTGCTCCAGAGAAGTGCCAGTCTCTGTCAGATATATCTATCTCTCCAGCATGACCTGTTCATGTCAGAGGCTAGGTTAAGATCCTTGGAGCGAGTGACCCTCATGCAGTTTAATTTATGAATGTGTAGTATTTCCATCAGTGTCAGGTCAGAGACTGCCCTGTAAGCCAGGCACAGGTCATCCCTTAGCAACATGTACAAGACAGAATACAGTGACTGGGCTTTCAGTCTTTCCATGTAAGACTTGTTTTGTGTACCCCGTAATTTCTTTGTGTGAAATCTCTGTGCTCTCACCAATTGTTGCAGGTGTCTGGTAAGGTACATGCAAAAGGGACCATTGTTTACAATTATTGGTCTCATGAGGGTTGAATATCTTTAGATGTGATGCCGTTACTTGTAAAATTTGCCACATAGAAGGATTTCCTTACTATTGTAGACATGTGGTGGTCAAAGTCCAGAATGCTATCAGCCTGAGTACCCAGATCACATACCACTGGGTCTACAATTAGGGGGTTGCTGTCTATAATGTAATTAGCAGGGATATCAGTTTTCGAAAGAGAATAATAATAATAATAATAATAATAATAATTTTTGTATAAGAAAATACTTTAAATGTCTAATCCAAGTGAGACTAAAAATAATATTACCTTATAATACGTACATATGAGTTAAGGTAATATAGTCACCAGTATAACAGTCAACATTGCAATTCTAACTTCAGGATTTCTTGTGATATGGGACATAGATTCAATACATTTGTAACATTCAAATTTGTCTTTTGAAATAAAACTCGTATGGTGGCATTCATAGTCTCTGCATGAATGCTGAAATGTACTTATGATGTTTGCAGGTGAGCATAGCTAGCTAGCAATTCATAGGAGCTGTTTATGGTAATGCATGATGCCTGTGAATGAGTGTAAGAAATTTAAGTATAATAAGCTGTAAATGAATAAATGTGTAAGGCAGCCTGTGCTACTGAAGTGTTCTTGCAATTCATAGTCCAATAGGCAGCTGTATGTACATCAGTTCTTAAAATCATTGATATGTGTTTTGTATCTACTTTGCAATCCATGAACTATGTATACACAAGTAGTCATATAACCCAAATTGAATTATTTTCCCCAGGGATTCCTTTAGTATTTTGTCCATGTATGCACAAGCATGTCAGTGATGCAACAATTAATTATTTCTCTCAAGGATATTTTTAGTACTTTGTCCAAGTTTACACAGGCACCAAAATAAACATTTCCCCAGTGATCCTTGCAGTAGTTTGACCAAGTGTGAGCAAGCACTTCAACTGACACCAAATTAAACATTACCCCCAACGACCCCTTCAGGAGTCTGACCATTTATGCACAAGTACTCAAATAACAATAAAACAAAGTATTTCACCTCATTCTAGCTCCACATAAATCCACATATCCTTGGTTCCTGTAATGCATTACTCACTTAAGTACAGTTTATGCCTTTTGTGTGCAAATGAGGCCTTTTTATGTTTTTCTCTATGTATTAGAGTAATATGTCAATGTGTAAGGCACCTATCCCTCATAACAACTCTCGCTGTAATGTTTATACCTTAAATATGTTACACTTGAGCCATAAGGAGGTGTGTTTACCAAAACACCTCCGTGAGTCTGTAATCAGCATGGCTCACATACACTGACTATATTTATGTATCTGCATACTGTCACTCTTCACAGAATGCTACTACACACCAGTGAAGGGCAGAATTACGAATACCACCCTTAGGGTTGGCAGTGTATAAAATGTAGATTTATTAGTAACTAATAAGTTGGTTGAAGACAATACAGTTACACTTTTTTTTCTGGGCAACATACACTATGCTTTTTACTTTCTTACTCCCTAAATGCTATATCTGCCACAAAACAGGACTCTTTCCATTGAAAAATCTTAATGAATGCGTATATGTGTATATGATACTGATTTAAATACAGCATCCACCATTGTTTTAACATTGCTGTCAATATAGCATTACTCTATAGTTATCTTTGCAACTCTGTATAGATAACTATAGCATTACTCTATAGTTATCTTTGCAACTCTGTATACCTGTGATAGCCTGAGACTGAAACTGGTAAGAAATTATCAGCACCATGCCATGGTAAACAAGTTCAATAAATACATATTTTTATTGGCAGTATTATAAAACTAAAACAAAGCAAACAGATACCACCAAGGGACAAACGCTCCTGTGATCCAAATAAAAAATAAAGTCAGCAACCAGCTCCCAAACATTCACTGGAGCAAAAAACAGCAGTTAAAAGCATTAAAGCGTATCACCAGCAGGTATTCCAATGGCTTAACCCGATGTTGTAGTCAAAACCAAAACTTGAGAGTAAAAAATTGGAGATATTTATTGACAAACATATAAAGTAAGCGCTTTCACCATGAGGCTTCGTCAGACTTTGAAACATTTTATCAGACAGTGATTTAAAAAACAGTATATAATCAACCCCATAGGCTGAACGAACAGTATACATCATCCATATCAATCATATGCATAATGGTTCAAACCACCTTTTTATCCTATTGTTCATATGATACACAAACTTATACATCAATAAATCAGAATAAAATGTTTTGCACAATAAAGATAACATATAATGGACATATATAACAAAAATAAAAAATCTTTAATTTGTATACATAATATTCTATACCTAGCACAAGAGGCTACCATTCGTATTAGGAGGGTGCCCTAGACTTAGGTCTAGGCAGTCTCCTCTTACGGAGGATGGGTTTCAAGTGGATCTTGTCATTTAATCCAGGTGTTTAAATCCGCTCTACAGCGGATAATCCATCGTAACTCACATTCCTCAGTATAATTTTCTATATCTCCCCCTGTAATGCTCGGTATAATAATTTGTATAACACAAAATCTAAAACCATGTGTCAACCCTCTTAGTTTACAATGTTTTGCAAGAGCATTATGTTCTGAACCAACTTGTATGTGATAAAGATGTTCTCTAATGCATTCCTTCAGTTGTCTGTTGGTTTTCCCAATATAGAACACTGTGCATAGCGTACACCTAGCAAGGTATACAAAATTCATACTCTGACAGTTGGTGTTAGTGTGAAAACGAAATTCATATCCAGTAACAGGGTGTATAAAAACGTCATCAGTATCAATATACTGACATTGTCTACAATGATTACAGGGCATAGTGTTATATACAGCACCAATAGGTGGAGAATTATGTAAAGGTGTTAAATGATGGCATAACATCCATTTCAAATTCTCCTTGTTTTTATACAAGAACTTAGGTCTTAGACCAACAATGTCGTTAATGTCCTCATCAATTAAAAGGGTTGCCCAGTGTTTTTGTATAATTTCTCTAACTTGTCTAACACCTCCTGTAAAGAACAGAGGCACCTTTAATTCACATGTTCTCTTTGATTGTACAGTATCAACATAATTATCCCTTTCTGAGAAGTATGGACGTGCCCTTGAGGCCCTTAACTCATTAACTGCCACTACCGCTTTATCTGCTTCTATTCCATTGTAGCCCCTTTCATTAAATCTCTTCCTAAGATCGACCAATTCTTGCTTATATCCTTCATCCCATGGATTAAGCCTAGACGCTCTCATTATCTGTTCTTTTACTACATTATCAAAGACATGCCTAGGATGCATGCTCTGTCTATGAAGTAAGGTATTCCTATGGCATGCCTTCCTATAAATAGATGTATTCAGTAACCCATTTTCAAGCATATGTAGGATTCTATAAGAGGTTTGTAGACGACCTCTTTATGATTTGGAGGGGTGATATGGACACTCTCATGAACTTTGTATCTGTTCTGAACAACTTAACAGATTTCCTCAAGTTCGCACTGAGTTTTTCTACGACTGAGATTTTTTTTTTAGATGTCCACATAACAAGGCTTGAAAATGGGTTACTGAATACATCTATTTATAGGAAGGCATGCCATAGGAATACCTTACTTCATAGACAGAGCATGCATCCTAGGCATGTCTTTGATAATGTAGTAAAAGGACAGATAATGAGAGCGTTTAGGCTTAATCCATCGGATGAAGGATATAAGCAAGAATTGGTCAATCTTAGGAAGAGATTTAATGAAAGGGGCTACAATGGAATAGAAGTAGATAAAGCGGTAGTGGCAGTTAATGAGTTAAGGGCCTCAAGGGCACGTCCATACTTCTCAGAAAGGGATAATTATGTTGATACTGTACAATCAAAGAGAACATGTGAATTAAAGGTGACTCTGTTCTTCACAGGAGGTGTTAGACAAGTTAGAGAAATGATAGAAAAACACTGGGCAACCCTTTTAATTGATGAGGACATTAATGACATTGTTGGTCTAAGACCTAAGTTCTTGTATAAAAACAAGGAGAATTTGAAACGGATGTTATGCCATCATTTAACACCTTTACGTAATACTCCACCTATTGGTGCTGTATATAACACTATGCCCTGTAATCATTGTAAACAATGTCAGTATATTGATACTGATGACATTTTTATACACCCTGTTACTGGATATGAATTTCGTTTTCACACTAACACCAACTGTCAGAGTACGAATGTTGTATACCTTGCTAGGTGTACGCTATTCACAGCATTCTATATTGGGAAAACTAACAGACAACTGAAGGAAAGCATTAGAGAACATCTTTATCACATACGAGTTGGTTCAGAACATAATGCTCTTGTAAAACATTGTAAACTAAGAGGGTTGACACATGGTTTTAGATTTTGTGTTATACAAATTATTATACCAAGCATTAGAGGGGGAGATATAGAAAATTATACTGAGGAATGTGAGTTACAATGGATTATCCGCTGTAGAGCAGATAGAACACCTGGATTAAATGACAAGATCCACTTGAAACCCATCCTCCGTAAGAGGAGACTGCCTAGACCTAAGTCTAGGGCACCCCCCTAATACGAATGGTAGCCTCTTGTGCTAGGAATATAATATTATGTATACAAATTAAAGAGTTTTTATTTTTGTTATATATGTCCATTATATGTTATCTTTATTGTGCAAAACATTTTATTCTGATTTATTGATGTATAAGTTTGTGTATGGTATGCACAATAGGATAAAAAGGTGGTTTGAACCATTACGCATATGATTGATATGAATGACGTATACTGCTCGTTCAGCCTGTGGGGTTCATTATACTGTTTTTTAAATCACTGTCTGATAAAATGTTTCAAAGTCTGACGAAGCCTCATGGTGAAAGCGTTTACTTTTTATGTTTGTCAATAAATATCTCCAATTTTTTACTCTCAAGTTTTGGTTTTGACTACAACATCGGGTTAAGCCATTGGAATACCTGCTGGTGATACGCTTTAATGCTTTTAACTGCTGTTTTTCGCTCCGGTGAATGTTTGGGAGCTGGTTGCTGACATTATTTTTTATTTGGATCACAGGAGCGTTTGTCCCTTGGTGGTATCTGTTTGCTTTGTTGTCATTTACATTTTTTTTATTATACCACGAAGGGAGAATGGCAGTTACTATGAATAACAACGTAGAGTTGCCATATACCTTGGATGAACCTATAACAAAGAACCGGAAGTCGTCCCGGTTTCAGGACTTCGTTTTGGGCGCAGATAATTTATTTATGTTTTATGAGCCGAATTTGGAGCAAGAATCTGTTGTTAACGATGTGGAATATCTCGCTGGACTTGGGGAAGACATGAATAGGTTAGAACCTGACTTTTTGAAACTGAAAAAGTTGCAGTTACAGCGTCATCATTTTGAGGCTTGTATCCAAAAATGCATAGTACCTCGAGGATTGCGCATTTTAAAGATGCTCACTACAGGTAATTTACATCCCGAGCTGTTGTTTAAATGGCAGCAGCTCAATTTGGAGCTCAGTTTTAGTTACATGAGATTACGTAATGAGTTCTATCGTCCTGAAGAGGACTTATTGAGAAGCAAAATAACTGAACTACATAATTCAATAATTACGAAATACTCTACCCCTAAGGCAGAGTTGAGTTTGGAGAGACTTATGGACAATGTTTTATTGTTTGAAAAACATCTTCTAGAGCAAAAGAGGAACAAGATCTTGAGAGGCATTAAAGATTTTAAACTCGGATGTCTTTACTTGGCCGAGACAGAACACTAATGCTGTGGTTAATAATGTAGAACAACTTTCCAATGGCGTTTCTAAAGTAATTAGAACTGATTTTAACAGAGATAATAATGAGAATGGTATAAGTAAGCAGACTAATATGAATAACGTTAATGATACTAATATTGTAACCTCAGTAACATCTGATGATATGGGTGGTGTGAATATTAATACTAAGCAAGAGCATAGACTGATTAGTAACACACCTAGACCTGTCCCCTCTCATGTAGAACCAGTGGTAAGAAGGAAAACTGGCTATAATAAACCTTTAACAGCACTTACATCTGAAGGTAGTACTAACCCCCAGACCCCTTTCCCGATCGATTTGTTCAACAAGGTTGGGAGACAGAGATCAGTAAGCAGAGGGCGGCAGAAATGGAAAGGGTTAAGGGGAGATTACACAGGGCCCACCCTGAAGAAGATGTGGCAAAGGATGGAAGGTCCCTAACTGTGAATTTATCCCATAGAATTTTGAGTAAATAAGAGGAACAATTCCTTAATAAAGGATTGACTTTTGTACCTACTAATAATGGTGATATAACAGATTCCATTGTGGACATTAAAATGTATGTACGGAATGTTCAATTAAAATTGGAATTTGCCAATAAAGAGGGGAAAGATGGTAGTAGTGAGGTTCCATTTATGTTTCAGCCAACTAGTACTTTTGTTCCCATATTACACCCTGTTTTAGATACTTTTTCCAAATTAGTGGAAAATGATTTACATAAGTATTATGAGGCGAGTCGTAAAGTTAGAAACAAGAATAGAAGATATAATTTAACCTTCTTGCAAAGACAGGCACTTTTTGAACTAAGGAGGGATAGCTCCATTGTCATCCGACCAGCTGATAAGGGAGGTCATATTGTGATAATGGATCGAGAGGATTACTCTGAGAATATGAAGTTGATATTAGAAGAGGATGCTTTTTATACCAAGATAGATAATTTGGAAGTTACTAATAAGGTGTTTAGAGTATATGATATGCTCGATGACTTGGTCAAGAGCCACAACATCACTTGGAGTCTATTTAAATATTTAAAGGTTAATAACCCCCTTATACCAGTAATTCAAGGCTCACCTAAAGTTCATAAATCAATGTCTAAACCACCTATGCGCCCTATAGTTGCTGGGCAAGGATGGCTCACTGAACCTTTTTCTGTCTATTTAGAATATTATTTAAGGCCTGTAGTTGATGCCAACCCAGTAATATTGAAAGACAGTAAACAGTTCCTGTTGGATCTGTATAGTTATACTAGAACACTGGGGGATAATGACTTTTACATTTTAGTAACATTGGATGTGAAGAGCCTGTTTACAGTTATTCCCAATGACACAGGAGTTGCTGTTGTACAACGTTATTTAACCACTAAATCCAACTTAGATAGTAAGACTATAGACCTTTTAGCCCTGTTTTTAGAGACAGTACTATACAATAATGTCTTCATATTTGATGAAAACATTTATTTACAAAAGGATGGCGTAGCTATGGGCACTTCATGTGCCAATAGCTATGCCAATATAGTAATGGCAGATTGGGAGGAGGAACTCCCTTTTCCTATAGGAGCCTTTCAAGAATATGTAGGATTCTATAAGAGGTTTGTAGACGACCTATTTATGATTTGGAGGGGTGATATGGACACTCTCATGAACTTTGTATCTGTTCTGAACAACTTAACAGATTTCCTCAAGTTCACATTGAGTTTTTCTATGACTGAGATTTCTTTTTTAGATGTCCACATAACAAGGCTTGAAAATGGGTTACTGAATACATCTATTTATATGAAGGCATGCCATAGGAATACCTTACTTCATAGACAGAGCATGCATCCTAGGCATGTCTTTGATAATGTAGTATAAGGACAGATAATGAGAGCGTCTAGGCTTAATCCATTGGATGAAGGATATAAGCAAGAATTGGTCGATCTTAGGAAGAGATTTAATGAAAGGGTCTACAATGGAATAGAAGTAGATAAAGCGGTAGTGGCAGTTAATGAGTTAAGGGCCTCAAAGGCACGTCCATACTTCTCAGAAAGGGATAATTATGTTGATACTGTACAATCAAAGAGAACATGTGAATTAAAGGTGCCTCTGTTCTTCACAGGAGGTGTTAGACAAGTTAGAGAAATTATAGAAAAACACTGGGCAACCCTTTTAATTGACGAGGACATTAATGACATTGTTGGTCTAAGACCTAAGTTCTTGTATAAAAACAAGGAGAATTTGAAATGGATGTTATGCCATCATTTAACACCTTTACGTAATACTCCACCTATTGGTGCTGTATATAACACTATGCCCTGTAACCATTGTAGACAATGTCAGTATATTGATACTGACGACATTTTTATACACCCTGTTACTGGATATGAATTTTGTTTTCACAATAACACCAACTGTCAGAGTATGAATGTTGTATACCTTGCTAGGAGTACGCTATGCACAGTGTTCTATATTGGGAAAACCAACAGACAACTGAAGGAACGCATTAGAGAACATCTTTATCACATACGAGTTGGTTCAGAACATAATGCTCTTGCAAAACATTGTAAACTAAGAGGGTTGACACATGGTTTTAGATTTTGTGTTATGCAAATTATTATACCGAGCATTAGAGGGGGAGATATAGAAAATTATACTGAGGAATGTGAGTTACGATGGATTATCCGCTGTAGAGCGGATAGAACACCTGGATTAAATGACAAGATCCACTTGAAACCCATCCTCCGTAAGAGGAGACTGCCTAGACCTAAGTCTAGGGCACCCCCCTAATACGAATGGTAGCCTCTTGTGCTAGGTATATATTATTATGCATACAAATTAAAGATTTTTTATTTTTGTTATATATGTCCATTATATGTTATCTTTATTGTGCAAAACATTTTATTCTGATTTATTGATGTATAAGTTTGTGTATCGCATGCACAATAGGATAAAAAGGTGGTTTGAACCATTATGCATATGATTGATATGAATGATGTATACTGTTCGTTCAGCCTATGGGGTTGATTATACTGTTTTTTAAATCACTGTCTGATAAAATGTTTCAAAGTCTGACGAAGCCTCATGGTGAAAGCGCTTACTTTTTATGTTTGTCAATAAATATCTCCAATTTTTTACTCTCAAGTTTTGGTTTTGACTACAACATCGGGTTAAGCCATTGGAATACCTGCTGGTGATACGCTTTAATGCTTTTAACTGCTGTTTTTCGCTCCGGTGAATGTTTGGGAGCTGGTTGCTGACTTTAGTATTATAAAACTATTTCAATTACATGATTGATTAAATCTTACAATTGGCTTGTATGTATATTATTACCCAGGATATAAATTAGGATCAGACATTAAAGTATAAATTGCTGTATTTATAATTACTGAAACATAAACATATTAATTATATTATACCAGTGTTTTATTAAATAGACCATATGACTGTTTTAACTCTCATCTGGCTTATACTATAATTTCAGAAAACAATACATTATCCTTACAAACTTGAAAGCTAAAGATGCAGTATTTCATTTTGTACTGAAAATCTGTCTGTCTGCCTGTCTCTCTCTCTCTCTCTCTCTCTGTCGCTCTTTCTCACAAACACACACACACACACACACACACGCACACACACACACACACACACACACACACACACACACACACACACACACACACACATGCACTCAAGAAATTCACCAAATTTAAAAATGGAAAGAGAGAAACAAGAAATATACTCCACTAAACTGACACTGTCATCATGTTTATTACATGTGGGCATATCATTTCATTGGATGCTTATTTCACTGAATAAGAATTCTGTGAACATAACTTACTGAACTCAATTAATTGAAAAACAATTCACCGAAAAGCACAGAAATGTATATAAAGTATAAGATGTTGCAGTTTTTAAGCTAAACAGTTATGGAAGAAGTTATTTTGTAAAATTATGTGTGGATTGGTAATGACTACCATCATACTGTGTCCCAAGATCTGTACAGATTGTGTTTGTGCATCAAAGCCAATTCACTGTGCCTTGTGTTTTCTCTTTTCTTTTATCTGTGGTTATGTGATCATGGACTTAGTGTATATAAGTTACGTAGGTACTGGGGATGCACTGCAAAAATAGTTTTTGTATGGAATTTTTGTTGTGTTGACTATTTTCTATGAATTGTGAGTCAATTAAATTATTCTTCTAAAAAATCTGTTTTCTGTGAATTGTGTTTATATGGAATATTGTTTTATTTGAGTAATGTAGTCACACTTATTTCATAGGAGTAGTTTCTGTGTATATATTCACTGCATACTCAGTAGTTGAATGAATTGAGCAGTAGTCATGTGATTGATTAATTCATTATCTAATTTAGTATGCTGTTGAATGGTTTTAGTATAAAAGAATTTGGTGCAATGAGTATATTATGTCTGAAGAAGCGGAGCTGTAATCCGCAAAAGCGCTCATGTTCTTTTTAAAATAAACTGTGGAATTTTACTGCTGGTGCCATTGGAACTTATTTGGATTTATTTATATTACTGAATTTGTCTATGGACTTGCTTGACCTCCATTTTGGGTTTTTTGCATATTTTTGGGAGAATCGTTTGGTGGTGTTTTTGCTCTGTCATATATTTTGGTGCTGTATTCGATATGGAGGAGGCTTTGATGGGAGCCGAAGCAGTCGGCCAAGACTCTGGTCTACATGATAGACTGAGAGGATTTCTAACTGAAGCTGCTAATCCACTCCTGCGAGCTGATGCTTTGAGAGACAATGAAGGTATTGCTTTAAACACAATGAATGAGTCAGCTATACGTAATTTAAAAAAAGATATTGAGAATAACTTATACAAGTTTAAGTGCATACAGTGTCAGAGGTATCATTTGGATGCCTACCTGAGTTGTAATGTTGTACCACGAGGGTTGAGAATTTTAAATATGCCTACATATGGCAATACTTACCCCGAACTGTTGGTGCATTGGCAGCAAATCAACCTGAATGCCTGTAAGGCTTATTTATAGCTCCTTCTTGACTTTTTTCAACCCATAGAATTTGATTTAAGAACTGCCATAGTTAATCAACAAACCCAATTGCGAGATGTGTATGGCATTGATTCTACTGAGTTATTTATGCATGAACTCATTGATAAAATACAGCATTATGAAACTAATTTGTTAAATCATAAAAAGAAAAAATTAAACAGGGACATTGAGGATTTTAAGAAGCACAATGTATTTACTTGGCCCAAAGTGAATGTGACTGCTTTGGTGCATACTGCTAACACGAATACTAATCCAGTTGATCAAATGATAAGGAAGCCTAGTGGAAATGTTAACCAATGGAATGTAATTCAAGAGAGACATCCGGTTTGTCAACAGGAAGTGCATAATGGGTCTGAAAAGATGGTTAGCACAGAAATTCGAGCTAGTAATGGAGACGCCATATCTGAGAAACAGTTGAACAACATAGAACTGCTTTCACCACCACCACCTGTTTCAGTTTATTCTACACCAGCTGAATCCACTTTTGAGATTCAGTGAACAGAAGTGAATGATGATGTAATTCGTCCCAGCACTGATGTTAGGCGTAAAATTTATACTGATAAGGTTTAGCAACAAAATTTTTCGGCCGTTCCCCTACCCATAAGAATGGGAAGAAAGAGGTCACTAGATTACGATGGCCAGAGGGGCCAGAAATGGAAGGAATCTCCAAATTTCCAACAATCACACACACTCAAGAAAATGTGGAATCAGGTAACCTAGTGTGGAACATCTCTAATCACACACTAACTGATGATGAAATCAGACTTTTGAATAAAGGTATAAATTTTATACCTACTTGCAACTTGGATGTTAGTGACACTTTTTTAGCTATCAGAATGTTTACACGCAATGTAGCTTTGAAATTAATGTATAATCAAAGTTTACCACCCAGTAATTGCTCTTTTAAGCGTAAAAGTTTATATGTGCCACATTTACCACCAAATCTTGAAGTGTTTCTTAGGGCAGTAGAAAATACTCTTTACAATCAATTGGAATCACTAAATGTAAATAATGAGAGGAATTTAACTAGCAGTGAATTATTAGCATTGGATAATCTTAAAGCAGATGGCAGCATAGCGATACGACCTGCCAATAAAGGAGGTCCTATCGTTGTGATGGATATGGAATATTACATCACAACTATGCTAGATATGTTAAAAAAGTGAAGCGTATGAGGCTGTACCCATAACTGTGGTACATGATATTCATAGTAACATCTATAATATGTTGAATGAGTGTAAGACTCTGGGATTACTAACAGATGAACTATTTAGTTTTTTCTCTGTCGAACATCCAGTTGTACCAAACTTACATGGGTTGCCAAAAGTTCATAAAAATCCTGTGCTCCCAATGTTCAGGCCTATAGTGTCAGGTGCTGGATGGCTCACTGAGCCCATTTCAATTTATCTTGATTATGAGTTAAAAAATGTACTCCAAAAATACTCCTATATGTTGAGGAATACTGAACACTTTCTGAAAGACCTATATATTTTTACTATGGACCTGAGTAATCTTGAAGAACTGATATTAGTAACAATGGATGTAGAGTCACTCTTCACATGTATACCTAATGATGAAGGGATAAATATGGTTAAGGAACTTTTGTTGGAAGAGAACTCAATGCAAGCAAGAAAAATAGATTTTATTACCCTGCTACTTGAGTCGGTATTAGACAATAATGTGTTTCTATTTAATAATCAATGTTACAAACAAAGAAAGGGAGTAGCAATGGGCACCAGTTGCGCCAACACCTACGCTAATTTAGTGATGGTAGCATGGGAGAGATGCATTATACTAACAGAGCCCAGAGTGTTTTTTTTATAGGCAATTTGTGAACGACCTTTTCTTTGTTTGGAAGGGTACATCAGAAACACTTATGTCATTTTTTGATTATGTGAATACCACAAATATGTTCCTTAAGTTTACTATTGCATACTCCAGTGACATCATTAATTATTTAGATGTTACTATTTATCAAGAGAGAAATGCTTTTAAAACCAGAGTCTATATGCAAGCCTGTTATAGAGCAGCTTATTTACACAGAGATAGCATGCATAATCCCATGGTATTTGGTAACATCGTAAAGGGACAGGCCATGCGAACATTTAGACTATGCTGTGATGATGCCTCTCTCAGCATGGAACTAAGCAGACTCAAGGCAGGGCTTATATCCATGGGTTATAATATAAAGAAATAGATAACACATATAATCAAGTGAGTAAACTAAGGGCAACTAGAGCTAGACCCTATTATTCCTCTGGAGATATAAAATCAATGTCAAATAAGTGATTTGGATATAAAATCAATGTCAAATAAGTGATTTGATGCTCCTGGAAGAAAGGAATCTGTAATACTCCCCTATTGTAACAACATTGATATAATAAAAGGCATGATAGCTAATAATTGGAATATTCTTGTAGTGGATGAGAGAACAAAAGAACTAGTAGGGAATTTCCCTACTTTTACATATAAGAATATGAAAAGTTTGAAACAGCATTTATGCTATCGTGATTTGAACAATTTAGGAGCATCAGACAGTACTAAAATATATATGGGTACTAAGAAATGTGGTAACTGTATACAATGTGATTTTATAGATGAGTCACGCTTTTTTAAGTATCCTGATACAGGCCGCCTTTGGGAACTTAGGAACAACAGCACATGTAATACCAGAAATGTAGTATACATTGCTCATTGCTCTCTATGTTATAAATTTTATGTAGGTAAAATGTATAGATCCTTGAAAGAAAGGATAAGAGATCACAGGTACTGCCTTATGAGACATCAAGACTATAGTGCCATAGCAAAACAAACACTTCAAATGGGTGTGGAGCACACTTTTTACAAGTTTACAAGTATTGCACGTTCAACCGCTTAATATTAGATTAGGTGATATAGTAAATGATACTGAGCAGGCAGAAATCAAATGGATTTTGAGGTTAGCAGCACATAGGGGTAGAGGACTCAATGACAGTGTTCCTCTGAAACCAGTATTAAAAGCCAGAGCCCTCAGATGAATTTTTTTCTTATTAGATATGTTTTAATAATTATATTAAATTTTGGTGTATTTATTGATGTGTAGTTTGAAATTTATATAATATGTGACACAGTTTGAGCAGCTGTATCTATTTATTAATATTATTGTTATTATTTTATATGGAATATTGTTTTATTTGAGTAATGTAGTCACACTTATTTCATAGGAGTAGTTTGTGTGTATATATTCACTGCATACTCTGTAGTTGAATGAATTGAGCAGTAGTCATGTGATTGATTAATTAATTATCTTATTTAGTATGCTGTTGAATGGTTTTAGTATAAAAGAGTTTGGTGCAATGAGTATATTATGTCTGAAGAAGCGAGCTGTAATCCGCAAAAGAGCTCATGTTCTTTCTAAAATAAACTGTGGAATTTTACTGCTGGTGCCATTGGAATTTATTTGGATTTATTTATATTATTGAATTTGTCTATGGACTTGCTTTACCTCCATTTTGGGTTTTGTGCATATTTTTGGGAGAATCGTTTGGTGGTGTTTTTGCTTTGTCATATATATATATATATATATATACATAAATATATATATATATATATATATATATATATATATATATATATATATATATATATATATATATATATATATATATATATATATATATATATATATATATATATATATATATATATATATATATATATATATATATATATATATATATATATATATATATATATATATACATAAATATAGAACTCAACCCTCAAAAATGTCACCAGTTACAAAAGAATAGCAGACAGAACACTAAACTATCAAAAAGAATGCACTGCATTTAAATTATATTCTAAAATACAATTAAGTGCACTTTAGAAAATAACTTTTTTATATCCGGGGACCACTGGCATAAGCTTTTAGTGACCATTACCACATGAGCC
Organism: Protopterus annectens; assembly: GCF_019279795.1. Lineage (NCBI taxonomy): Eukaryota > Metazoa > Chordata > Ceratodontiformes > Protopteridae > Protopterus > Protopterus annectens. The sequence goes on along the minus strand of NC_056732.1, from coordinate 755,557,057 downwards.
TTAATATACAAAACTTAAGTGTAAAACTCCCCTACCCCCGAATTGCATCTCTTCAGACCCAAATCTTAATCAAATGTCATCACACTCAATTAACTCATCCACAGTTACAAACTCAATGTCCCCAGTCTTTGCAAGTGAGACCATTACAACTATACTAATAACATTCAAATCTTGTTTTGGTGATAATTTGAAATTATAAGACCCTTTAGAATGAGTCTCAAAACAGTTTGTGGGTGTGGGAGCTTGCTGTCAACATTGGGGATACACTGGAGCTTATCCCAGACAAAAGAAGTTTAAAGTAGAAAAACAATGATTGGAATTTGTTTTTTTTTCCTGTATTTCCAATCCTTTTTTTTGCATATCGGCACTTGACATTTTAATTGACAACACTTGAATAGGGAGCCCCCCCATTTTTCCAATAATTACAAGGCTTTTCAAAACAGAGCCATTGTGGGATACATGAACTAAAAACTTTTCTAAATCTCAGTCGTAATGTCTGACATGCTTGGAAACAGTCTAACAACCCTCATGTGGCAACACTGCACTTAAGCAACCTAGTAAAACAAGGCATCAGATATCACTAATCCAACTTCTTCAATTCTAAACAAGGTATCCTATGTAACAGACAAGAACTTTCCTGCCAAGAGGTTAGATTCCTTACTGATTGAAAAAAAAAAAAAACAGTCAGAATCTAATTCTACCTTCACCCCACTAGTCTTCCTAACCTAGCTGGGATCATTCTCTGCTCTCAAAACACTGATACTTTTCCATTCTCCTTTCAAAAGGGTCATAGGTTTATAGGTTCATCCGTAGGTACTAGGCTATTGGCCCAAATGCCTACATACGCCTAGCCAGCAAGGTACCATAGCTTACGCCACCCAAGAAAGTTATTTTCCTGTGCCACTGTCCAGCAGAGACACAGAAGTGATCTCAGAGGTGTATTTCCTATTTCCCATCCACTCATCAAGATTTTTCTTGAAGAGTGCTAATGAAGAACTTTGCTTGACATAGATGTGTAGCTTGATCCAGAGTATAGGAAGTCTCTGGGACAGGAATCTATCCCTCCAGCATGTCCTGTTTATTGTGGTGTCAAGGTTTAGGTCCCTAGAGCATGTAGCTTGGCGGGACTGGGATTTCTTTAGGTGTAGCCTGTCCAACAGCTCTGGGTTTGACATAGCTTTATATGTTAGGCAGAGATGACCTTGGAGTAGGCAATATGCTATGGAGTAAAGCTGGAGTTTTCTAATTTCTCTCCAAACAAATCCCAGTCCATGCCTCAACAGGTACAGTCGATTTTAACATGTGGTTCTTATGCCACTGCAGAGACTAATCAGTCCATCTCTGTGTTTCATAAACCATTATTCCAAATGTCTGGAAATCAACTTTAGTCAAATACTTAAGATATTTGAAAAAGTAATTTATCATCTAGTTAAATACTTCATTGACTATAAACCAGTAGCTCACAAACAACATAACCTTTGGATTGAATATAGTACTATGGGTACAATCTAGACATTAATAGATGAAATACTCCTCAATATGGATAAAGGCCTGTTTATAAGGTCTTTATTGACCTAACTAAAGCTTTTGATCTTGCAGACTACTCCATTCTCATAAACCATAGAAATAGCTATAAGTCAGGTAGCAAGTGACTGCTTCAGCAACTATCTCTCTGACAAATACTTTTCTGTCCAAATTGGAACCTCCACTTATTCAGAAGCTCCCTTAATCATAGCAATCCTCAGAAACCAGTCCTGTCATAATTACTTTTTTCCATCTTCATCAACAAACTTACTCTATTAATTACAAACTTCCCTATAAAATATTCAAACTCTCAGGTTGGGAGGGTGGCCTAATGGTTAAGGTGTTTGCCTTACAAACACAAGGTGCAGAGTTTGAGTCTCACAAGGGATAATTGGCTAGGCTTAAAATGCTCGCAAGGGCAGTTAGCCTAGTACTAAACTATGAACTAACTTGCTCTAGAAAAGTGACATGTACTTTTCCATCCAAGCAACTACCTGCTCATCCTTGACTACTACCTACAATCCCACTTCAGCAAAATCCCAGCCTGAATCTCTAAAAAAAACATACATCTGAACCCTTGCAAAATAAATTACATGATCTATGGCACAAAACCTAAACTAAACAAGCTCACCAACTCCTTAAATACCAAATCTACAAAAAATACTCAGACTGAAAATGTATTTTCCTTTAAGTAGCAAGGGATTTGTGTATGTTAATCTTTTAAATTCACTTAAAATAACTAGAGTAAAAATACATACCTTTCGGTTCTGGGTTCTACATATTTCTTTTCTGTTCTATGAGATCTGCCAGAGATAAAGGCATTCTTCTGTCTCAACTTGAGCATAGACTGTCACTTATTGCCACTTACTCAGAAATGAATGAAAAAACAATTCAAACTCTTCCAAAATGTACATATTTAACATGCTCTCTCCTTAACAAGAACACCCTGCTCCAACATACCAATAGCCAAGCAGGTTCCAGTCAGTCAAAAGGCAGAATACTTTCTGACATTTCACTCATTTAAATTCCTGAACTCAGATTACTTTAGTCTGTTAGCTGCCAAGCTCTATTCAGAAACACCCTCCTACAATTTCACAAAGCATGATCATAATCAGTACTGCTCAATACACTATCTTCCATACTTAGCTTCTCCATTCTTGGCCCAAAACATTTAAGAATTAATTTCACCTCATCACAAAGAAATTAGCTCTTATCCAACATTCTAGCATAGCTTTTCTACTCCAGGCCCAAAACTTTTAAGAATTTCTTTCACCTCATCTCAAAGAAATTAGCTTTTATCCAACATTCCAAACTGAGTTGTAATCCCACCTATTCACCCAAGGGCTAAGTGTCGTAACATAACACCTGCTTCACTTGTTTAAATTACTTCTCTATCACATAGTTACTACCTTCCTACAGACTATTGATAAATCCTTTTAACATATTCCATTCCCTCCTCACGCATTCATTCCCTTTTTCAAATTGTTTATTTCGTTTTCCTCTTTCTTCTCTTCTCTTTTTTGTATACTGCATATAAATGCAAATATATAAATATGCAGAGGAGTAGCTTATGTCATCATACTTGAGAAGGAGAGAAATAAACATTTGTAGCAAGAAGCTCTTACAGATTATGCCACAGATGGAGCTTAACACACTTTAGCAATTCAATGTTAGTAATGCAATGAAGACATTGAAAGCTAGAGCACTTCATTTGTAACCACAAATGTAATACCGACATTCATTTTTGTTGATCACAGCCCCTAACATTTTATGCCCATAGTAGTTGCCTCCATTGCCTCCTAAGCATTTGTAAATAATGATAGCCTCAATATATGGTAATCTGTTATATAGCATCATGTCTGTTTGTTACTACAACCTTCTAAAAATTACTTAATGTCACCTGATATATTTCTACTAGCTTTATTTACTGTAGCATTGAATTTAATCTGGATTACTTATTAGGGTCTTCTCCACATAATGACTGAGAAAGTGGTCCATTGAGATCAGTGGTCTGTTCTTTGTCAGCATATTAAAAATATTAATAAATAAATTAAATATAAATCTTCTGGGAAGAAATCAGACAATTGCCCTTCATCAGACATAAAGGACAAGCAACACAAAATAAAAAAATATATAAATGTCAGCTTTTATGGAAAAAGTACATCTGGATGTGGACCAAATTAACCAAGTTAAACTGCCAAAAAACTCAACCCAGTTTCAAAATACAAAATAGGTGTGTTTTACACAGAGGAAAACTTCCTGCAGTCACATGTGTGGGGTAAGGCAACCCCAAACCCTGAATTAATATAGACCACCTTCAAGTTAGATAAACCTAAAAGGATGAGAAAAAAATAACAACAAATGAATCACAGTCTGTACACATTAAAAAAAATGACAATGATTTCCTATGAACAAGTAAGTTCCACCGGTTGAGTGATGTTTTAATTCAGCAAGCCACTGAAGACATATAGGTGAACACATAAAGGATAACCTCAAAGCCAATCTGTCACAGGTTTGAAATAATCAATGGATCAATGTAAAATGCCCATGTCCAGAAACCACCACTCACAATAAAACACACATTACTTTACTTTTCATTGCATGCTTATATACACAATGGTAAAATATAAATAAATAAATAAATATGCCCTAGTTATGTCTTCCTGTGTTTTCTTGTGTTCATCTGATTAAACATGGTTTGAAAACAAATGCTCATTCCATCCAGTTTCTTACATACTTTTTCAGGTATAATTAACATACTGGTTCCAGTAACAGTAATACATGCTTGTTTTAATCTCTCCCTCTCTCTGTGAGAATACCTCCTATAACACTAGAAATGTGAAACAAATGCACGATTATCTTCCCTATTATGTCTAACAAAAGCATCATTCATACTTCCTCTTCGTATATCTTCCAAATACTCTTCAATATGGATATGCAGGGGTCATTCAGCTGTAGCAATACCTTTAAAATAAAATCTCTCCCATACAGTGGGATGTAAACAATATATACCATGTGCATACTATTACATGCATCTGGTCTGTTGCAAAAGTACCCACTATTCTCTTATTAAATTTGGATGCATTTTTGTAGTAGCTCCTTTAAGTTGTTTTTCTGTAAACAAGTGATGATGTTAAAGGCATCCTGGAGCTAAAGTCCCTATTTACTAACTAAAGTGCTTTCAATTTATTGCAACTATCTGCTTTACTTCTTTACTTAGGTGGCTCAAACATGTAGAAAATGTGGAGATTGCCTCTTGACATCACTTCACCCACTCTCATTCTAGTTAGCTGGTATCCTTAGTTAGCAATCAGTGACAATAAATATCCAGTGTCTATTACTGTATGCATATTATCCACTTTTTTCTAATAAGAATAGTAGGACAGTTGTATTACACTGACTTACTTTTTGTAGGAAATGACTATTTTCTGAAACATTTTAGCATTGTTTCTGATGCTATGCATTCAAATTATCTAAACAATATGTTTTGTTTTATAAAATGAGGATGTCTGCCTATGTAGTGTAATATATTTACACCAATGTATTTCTTGTAAAATGGAACAATAAGTAGCATTGTCTTCTTGCAGCATGTTCTCCAGCTCATGTCTTGGCTGGGGTGCTTTTTATGTGTAGTTGCATGTCCTCCCTGCATCCACATGGGTTTTCATTTGATCTCCAGCTCCTTTCACCTCCCAAGGCCATGCTACAGATCACTTTTCATTCAGGGTTCATGTTGTGAGCACGGGGGATATGAATTTTGCTATAGACTGCCAACCTACCAAGAGTTGGTTTCAATGCCTTGTGCATTTGTGCCTTGAGCTATACTCTATCATCCTTGTGACTGTCCAAAGTGTAATACAGATTAGCATAAAGAGAGCTGACAGATGGATTTCTTGTAAATTGTACTAGGCAGTCCGTACATTTTTTTGAGTTTGTTTTATTCTGTCACATCATTAGTTTGCTGACAGAGTTTACTGCTTTGGAGATTCATCAAGATCACTTATAACTGACTGCCTTATAGGTTCATAGGTTGGTACTAGGCTCTCGGCACTAGGACCTATACAAGCCTGGCCATAACAATTCCCTGGCTATTTCTTCCCAGAGTATTTACTTCCCTGGACCCCTGCCTAGCATGTTGACTGACGTGATCCCCAGGGTGAATTTCCTATCTTCCATCCAATCATCAAGGTTCCTTTTGAAGAGGGCCAAAAAGGCGCTCTGCTTGACATGTATGGGCAGTCTATTCCAGAGTCTGAGGAGTCTCTGGGTCAGGAACCTATCCATCCAGCATGTTTTGTTCATTGTGATGACAAGGTTTAGATCCCTGGAGCATGTGTCTCTGAGGGATAGGGATTTCTTGAAGTGTAGCATGTCCAACAGCTCTGGGTTTCACATGGTCTTGTATGTTAAGCAAAGATTGCCTTAGTAGACGATATGAGACAGAGTATAGCTGGAGTATTTTTAGACAGTCAGCATAGGGCATCTGCTTTAGGCCTGTGATTCTTTTAGTGAGGTATTTCTGTGGCCTTTCCCAGTTGTTGCAGATGTCTTGAGAGGTACATACCAAATGGGGCATTGTATTCTATAATGGGTCTAATGAGGGATGAGTGCAGTGGGACAATGATCTCCTTTTTTCTGGATGAAAAGCCCTTAGTGATGAGATGTGCCACATAGAATGATTTCCTGACGGTTGTGGTGATGTGGTTATAGAAGGTGAGACCACTGTCCACCTGTGTCCCTATGTCTCTTATCACAATTTTGGTGTTTAGTGCATTGCCACCTATGTGGTAATTCATGGGTACATGTTTTTTTCCCAAAGGGGATAACTATACATTTCTTGGCATTGAGCTTGAGCCCATGGCTCTGGCACCAAGCATCTGTTTCTGTAAGACTCTTTTGTAGAATATCCATATCATTTTTGGGGATTCAATAATGGCTCCCAGTTTGTAGTTATCTGTGAACATTGTTAGCCAGAGTCCCTTATTGTTGGTCTGTACTTCAGAGACGTAGATGCCAAACAAGAGCAGTCCAAGGACTGAACCCTGAGGTACTCCATTTGTTACTTGTCTGGAGCTGGATTTGGAGTTGGCTACATTTACAGTGTTGGTTCTGCAAGTAAGCCAGTTGGCAACCCATGGATTGATGTAGGGATTAATGCCCAGCTTAGTAAGTTTATCTATGATTCCAGAATGGGGGATGGTATTGATGGCCTTGGCGAGGTCCAGATAGGCTGTGTGGACCACCTTACCCTTGTCCATAGATCTGGAGACTGATTCGAAGAAGTTGATCAGGTTCAGGAGACAAGATCGGCCCTTCATGAACCCAAACTGCATGGGGTCCAGTGTTTGAAGGTTGCCAGTGTCTTTAAGTTCCATGATAATATGTTCCATGGCCTTGCAGATCAGGCTCATCAGACTGATGGGCCAGTATTTCCCAGGATCCAAGGTGGATCCCCCCTTGTGGAGTGGGATAACTGTAGCTGTGTGCCACTCAGTGAGGCTATGGTTAAACATGACACTTAGGTGAGGTGCCAGTTCATTTTGTAGTTCATATAGTGCACAGCCTGGTATGTTGTCTCATCCCATGGAAGCTGTATTCTTACCTTTGGAGAGTGCATTTTTTACCTGTGTGGCCGTTATTACTGGAATTTGGCAATCTTTCAGTATTAAGATGAGCCATTTAGGGGTGAGAGGGTGGTTTAGTTTGCACTGAATCAATCTGCCAGGATATTGGCAATATCCTTGGGATCAGTATATTTAATGCCATTCTGTTGTAGCTCAGAGTAGGTCTGAGAATTGCCAATTAGATTCTTGACATAGTTATAGAATGCCTTGTGGTTGTCTTTGAAATCTTTGGCAATTTTATTTTCATAACTAGCTTTGGAGGATTTTATGATGGATCTCAGCTTCTTACTGAAGCTGGTAAGGGAGTTTTTTTGCATCCTGGGATTTTCCTCTTTTCTGCAACAGTTTCTTCCTTTTGTTGTAAAGTGTGTTTATGGCAAGGGACCACCAGATTGGCTTCCTTTTTTTGGAGGAGAGCATCTTGGTTCTATTGGGGATGGCACGATTCATGCACGAGTGGATGTGCTGGTACAGTGCCTTAGTGTAGGATTCAGCAGTCAAACTTTCAGTTCCTGTCTGCATGGGTGTCATGAAATTTGTCACTTCTGACTTGAGAAGCATGAAGTTGGCTTTGGAGAAGTTTTTTTACAGAGGTTTCCTTACTGGGGGTGGAATGTGGATGTCAAGGGTGATTAGCTTATGGTCAAACCTGACCAATGAGGGGGTGACCATAGGTGTGGAGCATCGATTTCCCATGTTGGTAATGACCAGGTCTAGGATACTGGCACCCCTGGTGGGACTAAGGATTAGTTGATCCAGGGTGTTGGAATTTATGAATTCCAAGAACCGTTGGGCAAAGATGTTGGTACATGAGTAGTTTTCCCAGTTAATGGCAGGGTAGTTGAAATCACTGGGTATTAGGGTGTTTGGGTGTATCTTAATATTTTCCAGTATGTTTAGAAAGGTGTAGTGAGAATCTTGGGGCATGGTGGGGAATCTGTAGCAAGCTACAATTCGGATTGCAGTCTTAGGTAGTTTTAGTTGCACCTGGATAATTTCAGATGCATCGTGTTGGGCAACTAGCCTGGTGTTGTGAATATCCTTTATGAATATGGACACTCCTCCACCTTTAGTGTTTTGGTCATGGTTTGGTGGCCAAAAAGTGTGGTAAGAGTTGTAGCCGGGTATTGCAGGGGTGCTCTCTGGATCCTTGAACCAGGTCGCAGTTACTGCACAGATACCGATGTTCTCCATTTTTAGAAGTGCCTTGAGAGAGTACATTTTGAGGTTTAGACTTCTTGCATTGAGCAGCATTACCTTCAGATTTTGCATGCTTATACCTGTTATGGTGGTGGTTTTGCCCTTTGAACTTTGCCTAAAAAAGGCACTATAGGGGTGGCAAGAGCCATAGCTAGTAACCTGAATCCCAGGTATTTAAAGAAGAAAACTGAGTGTACTTGAGTGTGAGTTATTAAAATAAATGTGGGTCTAATACTGCACTGTCAAAGTATTTGTACATACCAAAGGATCTGGCACTAGCGGTAATAGAGAGTGTGAATATTTATGGGTTAGGGTAAGAGTAAGGGCTAGGGAAGACAACGGGTTTAGTGTTTTGCTAGTGTATGGTGTGCAGCTTGAGTGTCTTGTATGGTGGTAATGTTATCTAAACAGTTTTCTTCTAACATATGATTTTAGTTTGGGGTTAAGAATGAAGGATGGATAAGGGTTACCTAATGCTTATCCTTCTGCTAGGCTTTGTCAGTTTCTAAATGCACATATATTATATCCTTTCTCCAACAATCTACAAAGTTTTAGGTTCCATGCAACAGTTTTCTTTGCAGGAGCCAGACACATACCTCTCAACCTCTAAGAGCAAGAAATCTTGACAGAGCCATAAAGAAAAGTGGGACAAAGGCCCAAAAATTGGGACAATTTTTAAATAATGCTCCTACAAACTTAGAAAGTTGATAGAATACAGGTTTTTGCCTTAGCATGGATTTTATGAAGGTTATGAAGTCTGAAACTTAAACGTCTGTCATTTTTTTCTAACTTCGTCTTTAATGACTTGCCACTAATTTGCCAGAAAAATACAAACTTATGACAAACGGAATAAAATATGAGGCAAAAATCAGGACATTCTGTGGAAATCTGTACAGTTGAGAGGTATGGAGACCCTCGCACCTCCAAACATGTGGGACAAGGCCAAATACTCCAAATATTAAGATACCAGTTCTATTGTTGAACAGCATTGATGAAAGACATTAGCTCTCAAAACATCATAGGTTCATAGGTTCATAGGTAGGTACTAGGCTATTGGCCCTAGGGCCTATATAAGCCTAGCCAAAAAATGTACCCTGGCTTTCGCCACCCAAGACAGGGTACATTTTTTGGCTAGGCTTATATAGGCCCTAGGGCCAATAGCCTAGTACCTACCTATGAACCTATGAACCTATGATGTTTTGAGAGCTAACGTCTTTCATCAATGCTGTTCAACAATATAACTGGTATTTTAATATTTGGAGTATCATGCAGTAGTCTCAGGCAATTATAATGTTTACTTGGTTTAATTTCTCCAAGTGTTTTGGGTTTCTAATACCATGACAGGAATGGACCCAATTCTGAAGTCAGGGTATGATTAGTGTTCATGAAATTAGTGTTGTTTCAGTATTTGATGTTAGCCAAAAGTGCTCTTCTCAGTGCCTGCGATCAGCTCAGAACTGCCTTTTTCTGCTGTTTATTTTGGGATGCATGTACTGGCAACATATTTAAGTAAAACTGTAAATTATTTTTACTGGTCCTGTTGCTCCTACTAGTATTGGAACAGTTTGGGTAACTTTCTTCCACATTGCTCTTGTTTCTACTTGCAAATACTGGTATTTAATGACTTCAGGTCTCTGTACATTTGACCCTGTAATAACTGGTTGTAGTAATTTAATTGATCAATGCTACTTTTGTATTTTTCTGGAACTACCATATCAGGTTTTATTGCATATATTTTTGAACTGTTGGGAATAGGTGTTCTCATGTGAAATAAATGCCATTGTTCTCTATAACATGTTGGGTTTCATGTTTCCAATGCTTCTCAGCTACTTTTATAATGTAGTGTTTGCGCAATCAAAAAAGCAACAGTTACACCATATTATTATGTCTTCCAGTATACAAACCCTCAGCCATAAATGTATCTTACCCAGCAACCAGATCTGCAACTGTTTCTAATTGTGTTTTACACTGCCTACATTTGTCTTTCTCTCATTTTCTATACACTTTGTAAAACAACATGTATATTCCACTGTCTTGCGCAAACATTGTTAGCCTTTCATGTTTTGATTTCAATACACAACTCACACAAAGTTCCACAAAAAACACTTGGATAACAAAACAGATCAATCCTTCCACTGACCAGGACAGAGATAAAACACTGGTAAAGTGTATTTTCTATGTTTATAAAAATTGATATAGAAACAGTCAAAAACAAGTTAGTACTTTCGGGACAGAACTTCATCTGAACTAAATTTCCATACAGTAAAGTGCTAATTTGAATACCATTTCCTTAAAGTCATACACACAAAAAATTAAAGTACAGCAGCCCTATATTTAAAAATCAAATTAAACACTTGAAACTCATTACTAACTTATATAAATAATATTAAATAAAAATTGTAATTGAAATGATCTTAACTGTAATCCTGGAATAATAGACATTTTATCATTTAACCCAGGTGAGGTGTGGGTACAAAGTTTCATTTGCCGTAATTGATCTTTATATTCTAATAAAACCTCCGACATTCCAACTCTTGGATCTTTCACCACCTGTCCAAAATAACAAACTTGAACTTCTGAAAACAAGTTATTGTGTGCTTAAATAATGCATTATTTTCATTATAATTTTTGATGTCACAAATGAGTTCATATATCCTAACTTTCAATGCCCTTTACATTTTACCAACATAGAAATATGTAAATGTTTCACAAATGGCCAAATAAACAATCCCTGTTGTTACAATTCCCCACTTTAGGATACACTACTGAATTAAGGTCATTGTCCAAAATTAGTTGATCCACCTCTTAAATAAATGGACACTGGCTGCAACTACCATACGTCCTAGTCCCACTGGTATTTGTAACTATAAGGTTTGGGGTGTTTGACCCTTTTTAACATACTCTTTATGTTACTCCCAGTCTTAAACACATAATGTGGATGTTTACCCAAAATTTTTATTTTTTTTTTCATAATAGGTTTATAGGTATTTACTTGGCTCATGACCACAATGGCCTTTTTAAGCCTAGGCATGCATCCCAAATCTCTGAGAAGTTCTGATACCCTTTATGAGTTTAAGTATGGTTTTGGGAGATGAAACATTTACATGCAGGGGCCTCAGTGATGAACCATTTACAAGTTGCCTGCATCCATTAGAGATATAAGTGCCAAACCAGGGATGAATTTCCTGTTCCCCATCCAATTGTCCAATTTGCACTTGAATTGGGTTAGGGGAGAACTCTGCTTCACATGGATAAGGTTCCAGTTCCACAGATGGAGTAGTGTCTGGGATACATACCTGTATCTCCAACAGGTACTATTTATATCACAGGTAAGGTTTAAGTCTTTAGAATGGGTAATTCTGGTGCTCTTTGTTTTGTGGGCATGCAGGACATACATCACAGTGGAGTCTGACAATGTCCTGTATGCCAGACATAGCTCTCCCCTCAAAAGCCTGTAGGAGACAGAATACAGGGATAGGGCCTTGATCTAGTCGGCACAGGACATTTTACTTACGTGCTGTATTCCTTTAGTGAGGAACCTCTGTGGACATTCCAATTCTTGGATATGCCTTCTTAAGTACATACCAGAGGGGGCATTGTACTCAATGAAAGGTCAGATGAATGCTGATTACAGTGTAACAATGACTGACTTCCTTGGACATAGATGCATACCTTTGTTTATAAGTTTTGCAACATAGATGATTTCCTCACTATTGTAGACACATGATGGTCAAAAGGCCAGATTACTATCTCTGTGTTTCCCTAAGTCCCTGATTACTGGGTCAATTCTAAGGGGTGTGTTGTCAACATGATAATTATCAGGGGTGGGTAACTTCCCAAAGGATACTATTATGCATTTAGTTTTAGTCTATGGCTCTGACACCAGTTGTTTGTCTGTGTCAGCTCCTCCTGGAGAACATTTGTGTCAGTGTATCAGTGAGGGATTCAATGACACAATACACATTCAATTCAAAACTCTTAAACACTCCTCTGTCATATCCTGGTCAAAATGCAATTGTTCACACAGATCTTTATAAATTTATAGTCTTGCTCTTTTCAGAATTGTGTCTGCTAAACTAAGCAGGGATGTCATCTTAGATGACGTCTTTTCATGCTTTAAAATGTTCACTGTGCTTGGATTCAATTAGATCAGCAAATATATATGCAGTCTTGCAACTGCAGATTTAAACATGTAGTCAATTTTGAGGTGGCCCATACCTCCTTCAGAATGTAGGATGTATAATCTTGGTATGCACTGTTTTTTCTGTATCATTAGACAAGCACAAAGCATATTTCTTGTTTTCTTGTCTGACTGATTTAATGCTTTTTGTGGCCTGTCAATCACACCAGAGCTGCAAGGTAAAACTGATTTATAACTAGGACTTTATTCCTAGATGTCAAAGCAATTTTCAGTATTAACTTTAGACTTCTTAATTATCCATTGCTGAGCTTTATTCTCATCTGTTCATGTTTTATTGCTGATCGTTCATCTAGTCCCCTTCCTGATCAAGTTCCTGTATATCACATTCCTGTCCCAGGTTGATGTGTTCTTAGTGTTGCTATTTTCCTTTTATAAATGATACATTTGCACATTTATCAAAACTAAACATCATTCTTATATCATCTAAGATATTTTTAACCATGTATAGTTGCGATTTCAGATCTTTAATTTAGAAGCAGCACAAGTGATTCTTGAAATTATATGTACTAAGTACATATAGGAAACCCTATAAATTCTGCATTAACATATTTTAATACAACATGTAATTTTTTCTTCATTGCTGCATGAAAAATGTGTTTATAAAGCAAAATTATATGTAGTACTTTAGAGCTTAATGCTAAAAGTCAATAGACTATAAATAGAAATCTTCCAGCCTTCACTTTTGTTCAGCTTGTTTTCTAAATCTTTGAGAAAAGACAATAACCAGTGGAAATAATTCATGTCTGAATCCAAATAAAGTGATACATCAGCAGAAAAAATAATACAGAATTCAAAACTTGGCTGAAATGTATTTACTTTAATATAAAATGAAACATAAAAATGGACTTTAAGACAAGAAGAAAACAAAATGGACAAGAGCTTTCAGACCTGATATGGCACTTCCTCAGATCCTTAAACAATGCTGCAAACAAACTCATTCATAAAGGATGACAACCCAATCAATGATTAACAAATCATCACATGATTAAAAATGAATTACTAACATACTACCATGATGATATCCAATCAACACTAAGAAATGGTAGTCATCAAAATATGACCGATAATGATGGAGTAAAAAACATATCAGCCTATCACTGAGGAAACCATACTCAATTGAGATTGGTAGAATGAGCACCAACAAACTCATACAAAGAAGCTCATGCTACCTATCTAAAAGAAGGGCATGGACTGGATATCATCACAGTTGCACGTTAATAGTTCATCTTTAGTCATGTGATGATTTGTTAATCTTTGATTGGTTTATCATCCTTTATGAAAGGGTTTGCAGTATTGTTTAAGGATCTGAGGAAGTGCCATATCAGGCATGAAAGTGTTTGCCCGTTTTGTTTTCTTCTGGTCTTACAATCCATTTTTTATGTTTCTTTTTATAATAAAGTGAATATGTCTTAGCCAAGCTCTGCATCCTTTATTATTTCTTCTGCTGATTTGTCTTCTAAGTTAATCATCCATTGAATGAAGATATGTCATTAAATAAGCAACCCTTATGAATGATCTAGGCTGCAAATTCACTGTGTCATTCATTTCATAGAATATAAAAGATGCATTACTAGTTGTGATAATAGGAAACATTCCACACCTAATTAGCATTTTGCCTTTAATATAAAAGGGAAATTATCTTCTTATCCATACTTAGCATTTAATTATACATGCTTAAGAAACATGAAACCTTATGGTATCACCTATGTTTTAAGCATGCAGAAGTAAATATGACTTTTGATACTTTGGATATGTAAAACAGACAAGACGGTACTACAACCACCTACATGACCTATAATTCCCTTTCTGGGCTTATTTATTTGGAAGATTTCATATAGATCCTCTCTTCCACCAGACAAACTAGCAAAACATTTTACTGGATTCAGATCAGAATGTTAGCAGTGTAGGCAAGAGATAGAAGTCTTATAAGAAGAAAATATTTATTTATTTATTTATTTATTGAGATTTGTTTACTGGGAAAGTCTGGCTTGGCAGAATTGCCTTTTTTCATCAGAGTGGCTGGAAAAAAAAGATCCTTGAAAGTTAAATGAGGTTGTGACTAGAATAATGTCCAACGTGTTTCACAGTGATCAAGAGGAAGATTCTTGGATTGATCCATTTATGAGAACAGAGACTGGGTAGACTATGATGTCTTTTACCAGCTTAAGGTATTCTACTAGGAGACTGTCAGCAGAGAACATAGTACATATTCTTTTCTTATTCAAACTTAACTACATTTGTGAATAACACTTAGGAATAGATAGACAACTTCAAACAAATTAATATAACCTATCCGTGCATGAATGTGTGGCTCTGTTTAAAGGAACCTTGAAAGTAATTGTAACTAATTTGCAGGACAGGTTCAGTAGAATATTCTTCCAACCACATGAAAAGTAATTACAACTAAACAAGGTACTCTGCCTTTCCTGCATTGTCCAAATATCCCATGCAGTATATACTAGAGAAAAATGAACAATAAACCTGGAAGTCTGCATCAAAATTATGAAGTCTTAACTAATTGCCTAAGTGATCCATAAATATTCAATACATCAATAAAAATGAAATGGAAGTTCTACATTTCTCTTTATACAGGCTAATCAAAGAGGAGTATGTTTTCAGTTTTACTACATAGATGTCATAGGGCAGTTCTCTTTATTTTCATTGATAAATACAGACCTGTAGATGTGTGAGTGTGTGTGTGTGTGTGTGTGTGTGTGTGTGTGTGTGTGTTCTCCCCGTCGCTCTCTTTTTCTATAAATATAAATATAAATATAGATAAAGATACATAAAAATATGTCTATATCTATATCTATCTACACACATACACACAGACATATACAACAGATATAAAAAGTGTACACACTCCTGTTAAAATTCCAATTTTTTGTGATATAAAAAAATTAGACCACAATAAATCATTTCAAAACTTTTCCCACCTTTAATGTGACCTATAACCTGTACAATTCAATTGAAAAACAAACAAATCTGTTAGGGGAAAAAATATAAAAAATAAAAAATGTACAATAAGCTGGTTGCATAAGTGTGCAGACCGTCAAACTAATACTTTGTTGAAGTACCTTTTGATTTAATTACAATATGCGGTCTTTTTGGGTACATGCCTGCCATCATTTAAAGAGACTCTGATTAACCCCAAATAAAGTTCAGCTGTCCTAGTAGGATTTTCCTAACATTTGCTCAGTTGCCTGCTACAGTAAAAGCCATGGTTTGCAGAGAACTTGCAAAGCATCAAAGGGATCTCATTGTGAAAGGTATCAGTCAGGAGAAGGGTAGAAAAACATTTGAACAGCATTGGATATACCACGGAACACAGTGAAGATAGTCATCAAAAAGTGGAGAAAATTTGGGACAACAGTGATGTTGCAAAGTATCTGGACATCCCTCCAAAACTGACAAAAATATGAAAACTGGTCAGGGAGGCTGCCAAGAGACCTAGAGCAACACTGAAGGAGCCGCAGGAATTTCTGGCAAGTACTGTTTGTGTACTACATGTGACAACAATCTCCTGTATTCTCCATATGTCAGACAGAAGCCTTTTCTTACAAAGAAAAACATCCAGGCCCAGCTAAAATTTGCAAAACAATACACAACGTCTCCCAATGTGTTATGGTTTGATAAGATCAAGGTTGAACTTTTTGGCCACAATTCCAAAAGGTACATTTGGCACAAAAACAACACTTTGCATCATCAAAAGAACACCACCCCCCACAGTGAAGCATGGTGGTGACAGTATCATGCTTTGGAGTTGCCTTTCTTCAGCTGGAACTGGGGCTTTAGTCAAGGTGGAAGGAATTATGAACAGTTCCAAATACTAGTAACTTTTGGACAAAAAACTTTCAGGGGTCTGCTAGAAAGCTGAAGATGAAGAGGAATGTCACTATTCAGCATGACAATGACCCCAGCAATACATCCACATCAACAAAAGAATGGCTTCAAAAGAAGAAAATTAAAGTTTTGGAATGGCCCAGCCAGAGCCCAGACATAAATCTAATAGAAAATCTGTGGGGTAACCTGAAGAAGGCTGTGCACAAGAGATGCCCTCACAATCTGACAGATTTGGAGGGCTTTTGCAAGGAAGAGTGGGCAAATATTCTCAAGTCAAGATGTGCCATTATAGACTCCTACCCAAGAAGACTGAATGCTGTAATTAAAGCAAAAGGTGCTTCGACTAAGTATTAATTTAAGGGAGTGCACACTTATGCAATCAGCTTATTGTATGCTTTTTATTTTCTATATTTTTCCCCTAGCAGATTTGTTTGTTTTTCAATTGAATTGCACAGGTTATAGGTCACAATAAAGGTGGGAAAAGTTTTGAAATCATTTATTGTGGTCTCATTTTTTTATATCACAAAAACCTGGCATTTTAACAGGGGTGTGTATACATTTTATATCAGCTGTATATAATTTAACATTTTGTCAATGGTTGTTTTAACATTCTGCACAACATACCCCACAAAAACTCTTTTTTTTAGACAGAAACAAGCCTCTGTGAAAACCCCAGTTGAAGGTCTCTGCCCCCTTATTCCTTTTAATTAAATATTTTAACTCCATGCACACCAGTGGAGAAAAGAAAAAAATACAACACACTGGGAATTGGTGTTGATGCCCAAACCCAGTCTTCTACAAATCTGAGGGTTCAGTATGATAAAGGGTATTGCCAATCCAGAAAACAATCATCCAATTTATAGCCATCAATAACTACCATGAGGAAAAATGACTTCAAAATTATTTATAGACTTCTACACTTTTTGATTTTATATATATATATATATATATATATATATATATATATATATATATATATATATATATATATATATATATATATATATATATATATATATATATATATATCTATATATATAGCAGTGTTCAGCAGTCAAAACAAAATCCATAACAAAAGTTTTATGTGAAATAACAAGGAGTTCCTGACCAACATGCATGCTACAGAATTTTGCATCCATGACAGTCTTACTTGTTGCTCATCTGACAGCCAGAGGTAAGGAGCTTTGCAATAGTCAAGATAAGAAAATACCAGTGACTGAATAACTGTTCGAGGCTCCAGTGTCTGAATATTGTTCCAGAAATAAGCAGCAGTTTTAAGGTGAAAATAATATGTCCTATTGACAGCTGACAGCTTTTCATTCAGTCTGAGCAGATCTTCAAGAATCATGCACATTACAGTAAGCTGAATAAAAATCTGTGTATCTTCTTCCTAAAAATACTAAAAGGGAGAAAGTGGAAGATATGAAGGAAAGAGGTTGGCACTGAAAAGATCTTTTTAACTTTGAACTGTAAATAGGAATTCTTACATGTAAATTTGTATTCCTTGTATCAATGCTATGATCAATAAAATCAGTATCTAGTGTGGCAGCTAATAATTTGTTCTTGCGGCATTGATACATCATAATAATATCACCTCTTAGGACCCAGTAAGGTGAAGAATACAAAGAAAAATATATCAATATTTCCTTGTAGGATAAGTTATGGCAATCATTTATTTGTCTGATAAATGTTTTCTGAGTCCATTCCAACTTCATGAGTTGCAAAACATTTAATGCAGATAAAAGCCCCCTTTACTCAATGATACGTCTTATACTTGATAAATAGATCTTTACTAACTCTCAACTATCTTTACTTGAGAAGCATCAAAGGACATTCCTCATAAGACCATAACATTTCTTAATAATGTTTGTCACATTACCTTCAAAGTTAAGATTTGTGTCTGTCACGATACCTAGATCTCTCATTACCTCAGAAGAAACACAAATCTGCTTGTCCAGGATTTAAAGATATTCCCAGAAATTCAATAAACTCTGTGTAGGCATTCTGTGAAGCCTACATGGAATTTACATGTTAGAGCAATGTGCAGCAGAGCTGATTGAATATTTATGCTGCTCATCATGCTAACACATATATAAGCATGGTTTCATGGCCAGCAACAGTGCTGCTACGAGGAAACCTTGTAGAGCAGCATGGGCACAGAAACAAGAAGCACTCATGCTTGTTTACATGCAAACCTGCTCAGCAGGATTGCACAGACAGCCACAGTGACTACAAGGGCTGAAAATATTACAATAACAGCAGTATTAACACAGTAAAGAAAGGTGTACTGAGTGCAATGTACACTACAACAGTTATTTACAGAATGAAATAATGGGTGTTGGGGCAAGGGTGACTACAATGAAACTTTCACTAGGCAGGGAACTGTGCTGATGAAAATGGGCACAGGCATGAATGATAAGAATGAGGAAAGATAGCATAGTAAATATGGCAATGTCTCCAAGATAAGATATGTCAATGTACATTTCCAAGACAAGCCAGTAGCATTACAATAAGCACATGTGTAAATACCCCCTGTGTGTGTATATTATATCATCACACATGATAGTATGTATGTGATGGTTACACAAGGTCACATGTTGATGGAGATGTATGGCTGTGATATAAACATCACTGACATGCTCACTGGAAAGGACATTTAGGACATTTAGGAAGGATGGTATATCCAATAGGGGGTATGTGCATAGTGTGAAGATATGTAAAATGACTTGCTTGAATATGACTAACATGTCAGCATACCTCACAACAAATCATGGACTCATAGCAGCAGAGTCCTGGACAAATGTAGACAGAAGGAGGCACAGTCAGGGTCACATGTAAAATATTATAGCATTAATCTGTGCCATTGACAGAATATGTGAGTGTAACTTATTATACATTTTCTACAGGAGCAGACGTGTACAACTGTAATAATTATCAGTATGTTATAAGGTGAATTCACTACTCTTTCACCAGAAATTACCACTTTTAGGAGGTGACAGCAGTACCAGGAATACTACTCACAGCTGAAGGTGCTTTCACCAAACAAAGAAAGAAGTAGTTGTAAAAATGTAAAAGCAACCACCACAAATCTTTGCAGTTTATTTGCTAGTATATAGAGTTTGTCATTACTACTCTATACATAGGCCACTATGTCTATATATGTATATATTTCATATATACCTTATATATTTTTTCTCATTTTTTAAGAGCGATGTTATTTAATTTAAGGTCTTTTAATATTTATGGAAGGGGGGCATTTAGATACGTACTCTATATGAACTAATGCCTTGTCTATTGAAATGATTAAGCTTTAAGCAACATTGATAGGTACTAAAAAATCATAGTTCAATGTTTGCAAAGCAAGGTATGCTTTAGGCATTAGGACCCAGAAGAAGCTTTGTCTTCTTCAAGTTATCTTTTAGATACTCCAAAGCACGTGATTCTCCGTATAGTTACGAGGGCTTTTGGATATATTTTTTATACAACGTAAAACCGGTTTGTAAATATACCCATGGTTTTGGATCTGGAAATGTTTTAATGACACAAAAGTAAGCTACTTTATTGTGCTGTTTGTGAGCATGTTTAGTCATGGATATTCAGCGTCTTTTACGTTTATTAATGTTAAATCCATGTTAATGAGTAGTGAGTCATTCTACTTAGTTTTGCTATACCAGATATTGTAAAGGCTGCTACGCCTGACGAGAATGAAGTTTGCATAACACTGATTTAAAAGTAAAATCTGAGATTCTAGGATCTTTTGGTGGTGTTTTTTAGATTATTATTGCTGTTTGATATGATCGATGATACGATCTTTGATTACACTGCTATGTTTATAATTCATATGCATAGTTTTAGGTGATGTATTTCTAAACTGCTTTTAAATCGTTTTTTAAATTGTTTTTTTGTTTCTATGACCACTAATTAATAGCTGATTAATAGCAATTTGTATGCTTAATGAGCCCGCCAAGAAGCTGTATATAAGAACTAGATATTTTATTCTGAATTGATATCTGAAGAAGCATAGCTTGGCTATGCGAAAGCGCTCATTTTATGTTATTGAATAAACGTTTTTGCTGTTTTCCTAAACGATTGTCAATGGACTTTACTTGGGACTAGCTGCATTTTGTGTTTTGCTGACAGATTCGTGGTGGTTGCTTTTACATTTTTACAACTACTTTTAGGAGGTGCTATGAGAGGAACAGTGTTAAATCTGGAGTTGAAATCAGGGGCAATTCTGGCCAGTTTTAACGTTTGCATAACACATAAGCCAAAATCTGCAGTTACAAGACTCAAACACATGCCATCAATGTTCTCACTGAGCTGTGTATTTACTGAATGCAACACAGATAAACGTAACACACAAACATACAGTATAACACCGTGAAGGAAAATCTGCACTATGAAATCCTAATGGGTATGCATCCCTAGGAATACTTCTGTATGGCCAACAAGACGCATGTGAGCTCACTGTGCCACATGTGATAAACATGAGTAAAGCATCCCTAGTTGACATAGTTACTGGCCATACAGATAACAATACTTACAAACAACATGCTATTAAAAGCAGATTCCCTACACACAGCTGGTTATTGCTTGCATCTGACACATGTAATGGCAGTGAGTATTGTCTGAAGCAACTGCAATTGATGTGTGAATTAAGAAGTGATCTGTTATAATTAATCTTGCAGCAGTAGGTGACACTGATGGCAATGCATCAACTATGCCCATGTGTACAGAAAGTACAGCAGTGCAGAGTCTAGTCTCAATGAGCGTGGAAGCTGTCAGTGTGATATTGTACATATGCCAAACCCTACATGGACCACCATGTATAACTACATGCCAACACTGAGCACATGTGCCACAAAATCACTGTCCCCCTGACATTGCAGTGAAAATGTTATACTGTCATGAAATCCTGACATATATGTGTTCAAGTAAACCATCAAGTGGTGATACTGATGTGATGTAGCGGTACGTGCATGACGCAGTACAATTACACTACAGCTGCACCTATCTTACAATTGGTCATCAGGCTGTACTTCACCACCAAATAAAATGTTTGGTCTAAATCACATGCAACACAGTGTAACTGTTAACACAGCCGAACAACTCTACCTATTTCACAGCATCACATCAATAGTACATCATATGCATATATGTCTAAGAGTGGAAATGTGTAGGTGTGGGCCCTGACACCATATGTCGACACATGACAACTGAAGTGGATGTGGCTCATGGAGAACAGTTGATGACCCAAATGCTATTAGTCATACAGTGCTGCTGGGGGTCACCTGTATAATTCTTCTGAATAGCAACACAATGGTGCATGCAATGACTCTCCTGAGGTTGTAAATGAATCCCAGCAGGTCATATGTTTGCCATTATAACAGCATTACAGCATGGGGATAAAACCAGGTGTATATGCCCATGTAATTAGTATGACTTAATATTGCTGTATGTCAAAAAACATTTGCAGATGCTAGGTATACACATGCACTACTGTGCTGTACCAAATCTATCACTGCGATGGTTGTATGACAGCTGTGAAGAATGTTGATATACCACAATACTCAATGCCTTAGTAAGGCTACAATATATACAGCATGATCAGATGTCAACAGTCCAAAGGAGACATACTACTACAGATGTCATGGAAAGAATATGTAGTGAAATGTCAACAGTGACCATCGATATGGTAGCACAGCTCACAAACTGGAATACACTTTGTAGGGATATACTACATCCATACCTCAACATAGCACATGTGGATGTCAACACCATATGCACAATGTCCAGAATGTCATAGGACATTACTAGGCTACTGGCTAGAGCACACAAATCCCTAGCCATTATTATACAATGAAAACACAAATCACTATAGCTATGTGATGGAATATAGTAGGTGTATGTACATATGTGTGTAAGTATTTGATTTTATTACAGACTGCCTCTGTTCATATGTGACATGTGCATGACCCCATGGCAGAATTAACAATCACAAATCCAGTGGTCTGGGGGTGGTTTCCAGTAGGTCATGGAGGGGCTCTGCTTTATGATGTGTGTATGCATTTTTGAGATGATGACATCCCCTGTGTTCTACCAACCTGATATAATGTGGACAGAGGGAAAAAAGGGGATATTGGATTCAGTGGGCTATATAAAAGGTTCTCCTGAGTGGGAGACAAATGAAAAAGATTTAAAACATCATACAATGAGAATAATATACCACCAGCTTCACACACAAATTGCCTGAGGTCAGAGATGTGAATGCCATTCCTATATAACTATAAAAGCTGTATTCCATAGAATGTAAGACTAAAGCCACCACAGGTGTATCATAGGATCATATGAGATTGCTAGACTATCATCCTGGAAGTCATTTTAAGCCTAGTTGTTTCACCCCAATGTAATACCATAGAAATGCTAGTCAATACCCAAGATTGTATTTAGTGATGTCTGCCCATGTCAAGAAGGGTTGTGGGCTCTAATCCTGGTAAGAATTTGAGGTTCCCCATCCCCTCGTCCAGGTTCCTCTTGAACAGTGTCATAGAGTTGCTCTGCTTCACTTGAATTGGTAGCCTGTTCCAAAGACACATCACTCACTGGGAGATAAATCTGTTGCTCTAACATGTCCTATTTAAGTCACGGGCCATATTTAGATTCCTGGAATGGGTAGCTCTAATCCCATTTGATTTATGGATATGCAGCCATGTATGTCATTAACACTGTCAGACTGCACTTTATGGAGGATGAAATTATCAGTGTATGCAGAGAAGATATTGTCAGGATTATCTGACATAGCTGTGGACTCACACCCTGGCATAAAGCTGTGTTCAGACTGATAGCTGAATGATCACACACACAATTTGACTTTAGGGAGAGTAGAATTCCTACATAACTAGGTACACAAGCTGCAGAATCTCAACCTTAATGCTAGCACCACTGCAAAACTTTGTCTTTAAGAGTATCATAGGGCACTTTATAGAGGATGACATCATCAGTATATGACAAGAAGAGGCAGGTAGGAGGGATGTATGAAACTGCTGATGAGTCATGCCACTTGAGTAAGGGTGGCAGGACATGGAGTCATGCTCTTCTAACTAAGCACACACACACACACACACACACACACACACACACACACACACACACACACACACACAAACACACACACACATATTGCTGTGAGATTAGAACTCCTACCTATCCAATTACACAATTTAAAAAAACACAGTGCTTATTGCTACTACCACCAAAAAAATCTGAGTTTGACAGTGTCAGAGTGCATGTTATAGAGGAAGACATCATTAGTGTATGCTGAAAAGAGGGTTTAGGGAGTGCTGTATGAAATTGATTTGGATTATGTATCAGTATCTTCTGATCTACTTGGGCAAAGGTGGTATGACCTGTACTGATGTTCTTCTGACTATGCACACACACACACACACACACACACACACACACACACACACACACACACACACACACACACACACACACAAAGCTGTCTGCTGTGGTACTAGAACCTCTACATATTTAATTACACAAGCTAGAGAATACAGAACTTAACATGCATGACACTGCAGACATCTGATTTTAACAATGTCAAAGTGCACTTTATAGAGGATGGCATCATTATAGTGTCACAGGTAGCATATACTGTTATGAGACTTGGGTGCAAGAGCAGGACTTTGGATATGATTGTGTGAGCGCAGTTTGCACAGGTGCATGGAAATACATTCTGGCAACCAAGGTGAAATAAGCTATTATGAATGCATATTGCAGAAGTAACACTGACATGCACCTGTTTCTCAGGATGTTGTGTAGGTGACACACACACAAACATACACTTTGGAAACAACAGTAGTGCAGTGATGGAGTTATGTGTCTTCACATTCAGATAATGGTATGTCCACATTAATACAGGTTACTGACAATATCAATCGGATATAGTCATGGATGTTCATCACTATAAACCCATACTAAATGTAACAATGCAGATATGCTCTGTGTTAGAGAAATATGTATTAATATGTATGTTTAGTGCTTATTAGAAGCTAAAAGAGTTAACACATTTCATTTTATTTTATGTACAGCTTAATTCTGTATGAAATTATAAGATGATTTTTTTAAACCACAGTATGCTTTCTGAACCTGCAAGATGCACCCTGACCTAGTATTTGCTAGCACAGCAAAA
The DNA here is from genome assembly GCF_019279795.1 of Protopterus annectens. Taxonomy (NCBI): domain Eukaryota; kingdom Metazoa; phylum Chordata; order Ceratodontiformes; family Protopteridae; genus Protopterus; species Protopterus annectens. The sequence goes on along the minus strand of NC_056732.1, from coordinate 755,532,468 downwards.
TTCATGTTTATGCCTTTTGGAAATGTACTGAGAAGCAGGTGATTATCTGCAAGGTCAGGAAAATGAATGAATAGTGTATGAATAGAACAATACTGTTTTCTATAATATGATTGAATATGAACAATTAGCTCTGTTCATGTTATGAAAACATGCACAGCTGCGGAAAAGAAGAGATACATGAAACAAAAGACTGCTTGAAGAATCTGTACTTGCTTTCTGCTCGAATTAGCTATAGTACCTTGAATGGTAACATAACATAGTGGGAAGCCGTATCTAACTGGTGGTCATCAAGGCCACGTTGTTTTTCTTAGGAAGTTTTTCATAAAATTGATAGTGCAAGCAGAAAATTATGGACAGACAGCTGCTATGAAGTAATGATGTTAAAACTTGTGATCTGTTACGTCAGCTTGGTAGGCAATGTCTTGTTAAAAAATGTATAAAAAAGACCTTACTTCCTGATTTTAGTTAGACAAACTCTGTATTAACATGTTTTTGTCTCCTTGCTGCAAGATTAAAGTGCCTTAACCTGAACCTGCCGTGTATTGATCATTTTTGAAGTTTATTTTTCATTTGACAGATTGGTCCTTCGAGCCAGAAACTCTCGCTCTAGCTCAGGTCAGATGGGCCCGGTGGCATGAAACCATATGGGGAAGAGGCCACATCGGTTCTTCTGCTCTGAAAGACCTCTGACTGAATTGTCGTTCAAAAGAGGCCAGCCACTGTTCCTGATCTGCGATTGGAGGACGAGTCAACAGTTCCAGCAGTGAGACGATCAATCACTCAGGCTCAGGTAAGGAGGAATTTACCTTTTCTTTGTTTCAGATCAGAGACTTGTTAGAGTATTTGTTTTTGTCAGGAAGATTTTATATAAATCAGAGACAAAAAAGATTGCTGTCTTGTCATAGATCAGGGAAACAGGATAGGTAGGCAGTTATTCTAGATAAACTGTAAAAAAGAGAAAATCGTGGTACCACATGATAAGAAGGGTTACGTAACAATTTCTAACTAAGTTAAGACAACATGGGAAATAAGTGCACAAAAAGATCCCGAGATCCGCCATTAACCGAAGACGCGAAAATGTATGCAATTACAATGTACCGATAACGTTAGGTACTATACAAAATGGGTTAATAAATACAAATTTGATGGCAAATTAGATAAACCTTCACTTATCAAACTTGTCAAACAACTTAAAACAAACGCAAAAGGTCAGGTAAAAAAGCAACGCCAATTGGGAGTTCCTCAGGTACACAGGTGGCTTGAGAAAGCAAACCGTAGGGAACAAAAGATTAAAAATTCAAAAGCAATGTTTTTAGACAAGGAAGACAATAACCTAGTAATAGCATCGGCCCTTCCGCTTCCCTTACCAGAATATGAAGCGAGTGGACAAGCTGATCCACATCCGCTATATCCAACAGTCCCTGCGAAATCAAAAACGCTTGTCAGAGATCCTGTCAAGACTAGGTCTCGAACACGTAACTTAAGAGGGGATATTGAACTATATGAAATAAATAAAAATTCACAAGCTATGAGTGAAAAAGAGATATGCCCACTCATAGAAGTACCAAAATCCACAGGCAGGACAGGCAGGACAGGACCCAACTCTTCTAGTGTATAGACCGTGGACACCGGAAGACATCCTGAAAGCCACAGAGGGAATTCCCCATCCGAAAGTTAATTTTAGAAAATTCCTAGAAGACTTACAGGGCATGAGGTTAAGTTACCATTTAAATGGAGAGGAAGTAGAGAAAGTAGTCAGACAAATCGTAGGTCCAGATTGGCTCATGATCAGTGGCAACTGGAATCCCCGTGACGCAGAACATAAGCCACTTCCACATAGCAACGCAGAGCTGGATAACAGAGTGAAAGGTCTGACAGACTGAATCTCTGAGAAATGGAAGCCTAGGGCTGACTGGACTTGCATTAATCAATGCATCCAACAGGAAGGTGAAACTGTTGATAGATATTATGCTAGATTATTAGAGTGTTTTAATAACCATTGTGGAATGCAAGTACCTGAAGACGAAACACATGATTCCTCATATGAACAACAACTAAAGAATGCATTTTTAAAGGGTAGTATTGCACCCATAAGTAGTTTCATTACAAAACACATGGTAGATCATTGTATGAGTAGATTACAGTCATTACTTGAATATGCAAGACATGCCAAAAGGCATTTTAATAGCAAAAAGAAAAAGAAAACTCAAGTATTCACAGTAGAAGACGGAGCAGAAGTCTTTGTAGTACAGTCCGGGAAGAAGGGTAAGAAAAATGCCCAGGGAAACAAACAATCTGATAAGTGATCAGAGGAGTTTGAGGAGAGAAAGAAAAAGGGTGAATGTTTTAAATGTGGGAAAAAGGGACATTTGGCAAGGGATTGCAGGCAAAACAAAAAGGTAGCCACGGAAGATAAGGAGGGTAAGGACTGACTATATGATAGTCAAGAATCACTAGAAGGAAATAACCAAGAAAAGACAAATGCAAATGTGATAGAAGGAGTAGAAAATGTGATAGAAGAAATAGAGGAAGTACAAGAAATCACTGATGGTGAAGAAAACGAAATTTTAGACTTGGCATTATTGAGCCTAGAGCTCTATTTAGCAGACACAAAACCGGAAGTTACACTTCTGGTAGAAAGAAGGGAAGTTAAATTTCTGTGTGACTCAGGGGCTTCACGAACCCTGATACATCCTTCCAAACTACCAGAAAACTCAGAGTCACTCGACTATATATTGGTAAAAGCAGCTAATGGACAGCTGTATCGGGAGCCACTCTCCCATAGCATAGCAATAACTGACCCTGTTTCAGGGATGACCCAAAAGAGCAAAATTGTTGTTTCTGCAAAACGCCCAGTAAATCTTTTGGGCAGAGACCTTATGCAGATATTTGGCATAGCAGTAGTTCCAACTATGCAGGGTATGGAAGCACAGCGACAGATGAATACATTTGTGGTGCGACCGGAGGGTGAAACATTTTATTGGTACAGCCAGGACTTGGTTACGACTGGTCCAGGGGCAGTAACCGAAGAACTGATGAATGTAGCCATCAGTAAATCCCCCTCCCTTGACACTGATAAACAGCATTTGTTGCATTGCACTCTATATTACTGTAGCATACCAGGACCTGATAAAGAATATGAGCAAGAACTGTTTAGAAACCATGCTAACAGATTAGTATTATGTAATCTGTACTGGGACACAGAAGGAAACAGTGTAGTTAGCTGTTCATTGCCCCAGGAATTCCTAGCACTTTATAAATCTAATTGATTACCACATGTTAGTTTAACTAAAGGTAAGAATGTGAGGTGGGCAGACCTAGGAGAAAAAGTCACAAGGTGGGAAAAACAGACAGAATTAGAACTGTCAGAACAGGGAGTACAAAAGCAGAAGTTGAATTGGATAACACAGACACACCCAGCTGTGCACTTGCAGGCAAGTGAGGACAGCTGAGTAGCACTCTTACTAGAGGAAGAGGAAAAAGCCTTACGAGGCATACCAGATACTCTCTAGTCAACAGGGAAATCAGATGTAGGACTTATTTGCACAGCAGGACCAGTCACTATCATGCCAAAGTCAGCATTTAGACCTCAAAAGAGACAGTATCCCTTAAGAAAGGATGCAGAAGTAGGAATTAAACCTATAATAGCAGCCTTACTTAAGGAAGGAGCATTGATAGAATCTCCTGATTCGCTATGTAATACACCCTTATTTCCTGTTAGGAAAGCAAATGGAGAATGGCGTATGGTCCAAGATTTACAAGCTGTAAATGATGCAGTTATACCTAGAGCACCTACGGTGCCAGATCCACACACCTTATTAAATGATTTAAAACCTCAACAGAAGTATTTTTCTGTGGTAGATATTAGCAATGCATTTTTCTCAATACCGATACACCCTGACAGCCAACATTGGTTTGCATTTACATTTCAGGGGAAAAGATATACATACACGCAACTACCACAGGGATATTGTAAGAGTCCAACAATATTCGCACAGGAAATGGCAAGTAACTTGGCGGGATTTATCCCCACCGAAAGGCAGCCAGATTTTACTTTATGTAGATGACATTCTGCTGGCAGCCCCCACCCAGCAAGAATGCAGAGAAGATACCATAGCATTACTACAATTTCTAGCCACTCAAGGGCACAAAGTAAACAAAAACAAACTGCAACTTTGGAAAAAACAGGTTAAATACCTGGGATATGTAATATCCAAAGAAGGCAGAATATTAGATAAAGACAGAAAAACAGCAATATTACAAGCACCCAAACCGACTGCCAAGAAGGAAATGATGTCCTTCCTAGGTACGACTAATTTTTGTCGGAGTTGGATTCCAAACTATGCCTTGGAGTCTGCTGCACTGACCAACTTAATATACAAAAAGCCTATGGCAGCACAAAATTCATTACAATGGACACCAGAAGCAGAATCAGCTTTCTGCAAATTGAAACAACTGATAGCATCCTCATTAGTTTTAGGATTACAAAACTATCATAAATGATTTTTCCAAACTGTAGATTGCAAGCAGGGCTATATAACATCAGTGTTAACACAGCAACATGGGGACAAACAATGCCCCATAGCTTACTATTCATCACAGCTAGACCCAGTGGCACGATCCTTGCCCCACTGTGTACAAGCAGTAGTCGCAGCTGCAATGGCAGTACAGGCTTCAGCCTCAGTAGTGTTATTCCACCCTCTCACACTGAGAGTGCCTCATGCAGTCGCGATTATTTTACTGCAAGAAAAAGTGGCATATCTTTCTCCTGCTAGGCATCTTTCCTGTATGACTATACTGCTGAGCCAACCTCATATGACAATTGAACGATGTACAACTTTAAATCCGTTAACCTTGCTCCCAACTCCTGCAGATGGCAAACCACACTGCTGCCTGCAGGAGATTGAGCAAAAGACACTGCCTAGAAAAGATCTCATGGATGTTCCCTTGGATGATGCCGAGGTGACATATTATGTGGACGGCTCATGCAAAAAAGGTCCTACAGGACAGAATCTAGTAGGGTATGCAGTAGTTTCTGATACTGAGATTTTAAAAGCAAAGTCTTTACCACACAACTTATCTGCACAAGCAGCAGAATTGATTGCTTTGACAAGGGCATGTACCTTGGCAAACGGTAAATGTGTGAACATTTTTACTGACAGCCAGTATGCTTTTTCTACTGTACATGTTTTTGTGCAACAGTGGAAAAACAGAGGAATGATAACATCTATTGGTAAACCGATTAATCATGCGCAATTTATTTTAGATTTGTTAGAATCTATTCAGTTACCTCCGAAAGTAGCTATTTGTAAATGCGTAGCTCATACTAAACAACAGGACAGGATTTCAAAAGGTAATGCGAGAGCTGATACAGCTGCAAAACAGGCAGCTTCAGCTTCAGAAGTATTTCTTTTGAGTGAGAAATTACAACCTTCTGAGATTTTAGATTTTAAAATGTTAAAAACAATGCAGACACTTACTACAAATGTAAAAAAAAACAAAAATGGATAAAACGAGGAGCAATTCTTGAGAAAGGGCTGTACATCTCCAAAGAAAGAAAAACAATTTTGCCATCTAACTTGTTTAGATATGCAGCTTTGTTGAGCCATGGGCAGTGCCATGTCTCAACAGGGGGGATGGTACAGTTAGTGAATCGAGTGTTTACAACGTATGGATTTACAAACTACACAAAAAATTTTTGTGCAGCATGCCATGTTTGTAACAGGCATCATGCACAGGGGGCACTGAAGCCTAAGCAAGGGAGTTTCCCTACACCACCGTACCCATTCCATACTATCTGTATGGATTTCATAGAACTAAACAAATGCGAAAATAAAAAGTACTGTCTTGTCATTATAGATATGTTTTCCAAATGGGTGGAAGCTTTTCCAACCAAAAATCCAGATGCAGCTACTGTTGCAAAAGTCCTCGTTAAAGAAATTATTCCTAGATTTGGCATACCGGAAAAGATCTATAGTGACAATGGCACACACTTTGTAAATCAAACCATACAACAATTGAGTCGTTATTTAGGGATTTCCTTGAAAAACCATTGTGCATACCACCCCCAATCTGCAGGATTAGTAGAGAGGCATAATGGAGTTCTGAAAAATAAGCTTAGGAAATTGATTAGTGAGACACAAAAGAACTGTGTGCACTGCCTGCCTCTGGCACTGTTGAGCATGAGAACTGTTCCAAATGCAAAAGGGTTAACTCCTTTTGAAATACTGTTTGGGAGGGCATATTATATACCTCAGTGGAAACCTCTCATGCCTGCAGACCAGGAGGCTGACAGTTCACTTGCAGAATACATGACACGACTTTTAAGTAATAAACAACTTTTGCAGTTAAATTCTGTTTCAGATAAAGAACAAGCCAGACCATCGGAAGCAGCAGTAGTCCCAGGCACATGGGTCTGGGTAAAAGTTATCAAGAAGAAGAATTGGACCACACCGAAGTGAGAAGGGTTGTACCAAGTGCTACTGTCAACACCCACTGCATTCAAGATCACAGAGCGAGCATCCTGGATTCATCTGACACACTGTAAACTGGTTAAGAACTTTGAACTGGACAAAACCCTTGTTACTGTTATACAACGAGAACAAAATGACCAAGTATAGAGTAAACAGGGATGCAGAACAACCTCAGAAAAATTGCATGATCATCCTGTTAGCTCTACTGGTAACAATAATCTTTTTGCTGTGGCCTTTCTTTTTTCCAGCCACACGAGTTAAACTGAACAAACGTGATGCGTTACTCATAGACTGGCACCCAAACTTTAACACTTACCAAGCAATTAAATATGTGTATGCTGAGACATTCAATGTTTCAAACTGCTGGATTTGCACAGCTATACCAACAGCATACAGGGGATTATTAATGACTGCTGTCCCCTAGGGCTCAATGAGACCTGGGAAAATTTGATTTTTGATACTACACCTGTAAAATCACAAGACAAAATAGCATTGTACCTACCTGTTACACAAAAAGGAATTGTATGTTTTTATAAAAATGACACTATTCAGGTGGGTTGGAGCAATTGCAATGTGACTGTTTCTTATAAATGTTATATTAAGGCTAATAAGGTAAAAACTATTTGTGATACAAACTATGACTCATATCTTGAGAAAATGCAAAAAACTGTTAGTGAAATACAGCATAATCCTGTTCTTTTAAAGCAGCTTTCTATCATTGATAAAAAAATGTTTCATGCAGGGCAAGCATATATCAATACTAAAGTAGAGAATTGTTATTTTGTTTGTGGAAAGAAGGCATATAAATGGCTACCTGAGAATTGGTCCGGCAGTTGTTTTTTGGGTTACCTGGATCCGGCCATATGACACACTGCAGCTTTGCCTCAAGGGAAAATTCGAAACATCAGAGAGATCAGCAGTAAACCTGGAAATCCAATCAAGAGACCTGAGAATCCAGTGGGATGAATTGAAGCAGGATGGAGAAACCATAATTCCATGAAAAACAACGATAAACTGACACACATGGACTTAAGTGACACTATTATATCATGGGCAGGCATAGCCCCTGCATATGGCACAGTGAAATCGATTTGGGAGCTGAAAAAACTGTCCAAATTTCTCAAAGTTATGAGCAATGCAACTTTTTCTGCTCTCGAATTAATGACTGATGAACTGAACGCTATGAGAACTGTGGTGCTTCAAAACCGCATGTCTCTTGACTTCACCCTAGTGGCGAGAGGTGGTACGTGCGCTTTAATCAAAAAAGAATGCTGTTTATATATTCCTGACAACCAGCATGAGATAAACGACCATCTTGAGGTGATCCAGCAAGTGTCGGCCATGACCAAACCAGGTCCAAACCCTCTGATGGACTTTTTCCAAAATTTGTTCGGGGGTGGGGTTCCATCCTAATGAATATCCTGATTGCCATTTGCGTGGGATTACTACTATTAGGAGCATGCATTTGTTGTGGTATTCCCTGCATACAAAGTTAATCAAAGATTTTATAAACATATCAGTTTCTGAGACTTTGTATCAAAGTACTAAAATTAAAGAGTTGTTGAAAACTGAAATGCTTTCATAAGTTTAAACTGAATGACTCTCTTAATTGCAAATCCAAAATGGAAGAGGTTAGGAGAAGATGCAAACTGTTTATGCTTTTGAAAATAAAATAAAAAGTATTAACAGGGGGGAAATGTTGGAGAAATATGTATTAATATGTATGTTTAGTGCTTATTAGAAGCTAAAAGAGTTAACACATTTCATTCTATTTTATGTACAGCTTAATTCTGTATGAAATTATAAGATGATTTTTTAAACCACAGTATGCTTTCTGAAACTGCAATAAGCACCCTGACCTAGTATTTGCTAGCACAGCAAAATTCATGTTTATGCCTTTTGGAAATGTACTGAAAAGCAGGTGATTATCTGCTAGGCCAGGAAAATGAATGAATAGTGTATGAATAGAACAATACTGTTTTCTATAATATGATTGAATATGAACAATCAGCTCTGTTCGTGTTATGAAAACATGCACAGCTGTGGAAAAGAAGAGATACATGAAACAAAAGACTGCTTGAAGAATCTGTACTTGCTTTGTGCTCAAATTAGCTATAGTACCTTGAATGGTAACATAACATAGTGGGAAGCCGTATCTAACTGGTGGTCACCAAGGAAATGTTGTTTTTCTTAGGAAGTTTTTCATAAAATTGATAGTGCAAGCAGAAAATCATGGACAAACAGCTGCTATGAAATAATGATGTTAAAACTTGTGATCTGTTACATCAGCTTGGTAGGCAATGTCTTGTTAAAAATGTATAAAAAAGACCTTACTTCCTGATTTTAGTTAGACAAACTCTGTATTAACATGTTTTTGTCTCCTTGCTGCAAAATTAAAGTGCCTTAACCTGAACCTGCCATGTATTGATCATTTTTAAAATTTATTTTTCCTTTGACACTCTGTAATGTTAAAATCTGTTTGACAATGGCCCAAGTCCTAATATTCCATTTGGAAGTGCATTACTGCAGTTTACAACTTGGATAACAGTAAGTATGTGTCCAGTGAGGCACACATGTCAATGTCCATCTCTTGTGTTTATAAATGTATTACCATGTGTTGGAAGATTACAGCCCAATAACCAGAGTTAGACATGCTGAACTCCTTTTCATATAGCATATTTCCAAGAAGCTGATTGAGCAGATGATGGCAAAGTATTAGCACATACATGATTAGAATTTCAGGGATTCAACTTAGACCCATGCAGTTGCATTGCCTACTGGTGCACATTGCCAAACTGTATGCAAATAGGGACATATAGTGACTGACCAGACTGGGGTTAACTGATAAATACATCTATTTGTTGATAATGTTTAGTGTGTCAGGCTTGCAAGACATGTTATTTGAAAAATTGATGGCAGATACTATGATGTGCATGCTGCACTCTATGGCAGAAATGTTGCAGTCACAGTTTTTTTGCATAAATAACTGTTGACAATGCCTAACCCATTTGTACAATATTAAGCAATGCGCATGCATGTTTCCCTGCTTAATGAAAAAATGTAACATTTAATTTGGTTTGCTTTCCTTTGCACAAACAGGTTCAGCAATGGGGCACAGCTGTCAGGACTCTGAACAGTACCAAGTGTGTAGAATATACATGTTGCCTAGCTTTCTCTGTGGCACAATGTGTAAGAGCAGTGAGTTCCTTGTCAGAGCACAGGTGAACCAGGGATTAAATTCAGATGATTTTCCTTTTTCGAAATGGTGTCAGAATGAAACTAGCTAAGTAAATGTCATCAGGATTCCAAATGTGACAATCAATGACTACACTAAAGTGTGTGCCTTCCCCAAATTGTATCAGTAATGCAAACCTCAATACACTTGTATAAATAGTTGCTGTTTGCAGGCCTCACTGCAGATCACCAGTTAATCATGCATACATCTTTCTAAAACTGACAAGGGGGCATTACATCTTTTGAAATTATTATTATGACTCAGCAAATATGGCTAACTATTTGTGTCAGGATGTATATCCTGAAATGTGTATATAGTATGCTTCTTCACAGTAATGACAGTTTCTACATCATATTACATGATCATTTTATCCAATATCACATGGACATGACACAAAGGGAATCTTACAACAAATTGTGAAACCTTGAACACTACAGAAGCACCAATCACTGACACCTACTGAATAAAGGTAACATGTTTGTATTATCCACCAGCAGAGTCATGCCAGTATGCAGACACCCTGAGATGACCTACATCCATCTGCCTAATAGATACACAGTCATAATCAGAAGTGGGGATGAAGGGTTACATACAAGGATGGATGGACATACATTCATGAACATGTTTTTGGTCTGTTCTTGTTATTAAGTGTACAGCATGACATGACTGATGCAGGGGTAAAGAAGGGTTGGTAGCGGGACAACATGCTTATGACAAACAGAACAAGGTTGGATAAATATGTCATAGATGTGAGATGGATGTCAATACAAATAATTTGTTTTGGCCACTATCCAATATATGAGAACTCATAACTGGGGTTAATGTTAATGTGTGGGTGATTGAACATGTCATAGACATATAATATCACAGTAAGAAATGCTATGAGAGACATTTTTAATTGACCCCTTGATGCTATGGACAAAAACAATCTTTAGTCAGGTGATTGATGTCAACACTCCACATAGGAATTTACACTTTGTTACATCCAGCAGTGTACAGAACTGTCAGACTAACAGTTTCAAAGCAGTGGCTTTTCTCTCTTTTAACTCTGTATTCTTATAGCATGTGAGTTTAAGCAGTATTACTAGAAGATAACAAGACTAGTGTGGCTGATGGCAGAAACTGACCAGGTTTTGCCACAGGATGTGAAGAAGCATTCACCTCCACTCAGAAGTGGTGCATGATGTCAAACTCCACACAAATGCAGAGGACAAAAAGTGAAGGTTTTTATGGGCCTTTTCTGGCCATGTGTGTAGTGTGTGATGCTATATTTTGACCAGCTTAAAGGTGTGAAAATGAGGTAGACAGGAACATGGAGAAATGGAAGGGGGGCAAGGGGAAGATGAAAGGGGAAGTGATAAAGGAATTTGCAGGAGGGAGTATGGAAAGAACCATAGATCTCTACTTCTTCAACACAGTAATGTGCACACATAGAGCACATTTGATGAATTTGGAGTGTCACCATAACACTGGTGGGTGACAGAAATGCAGTGATGCTGTATAGCTAGTAAGACCAAATCAAGTGCGTCAAGAAGACAAATATGTGAAATAGAGAGCTATGTATGGGCTGATTTCTTTGTGTGTGCAGGTGCCCATTGTTTCTTTTGCATTTCAAAAAGAGAGGGATGTTGGATAATGGACATGGGATTGTGAGGGTCAGGTATTTAGGGTAGGTGAGCAAGCAGCTGCAGACAAACAGGACAAACAAGGCAACCACAATGATTTTGATGGCCACAAATGGTTTGCAGACACCATGGTTGGGGATAGGTAGGGGACATCTGAGGCACATGCCCATCAAGTGTGTGAACAGTAAGAATCTAGTCCTCACCCTCAGAACTGCCATCATTGTCTCCTTCCTCAGTTCCCTGTCAGACTGCTTGACATGGGAGACTCTTTTCTATTTTAATGAGCAACCTCTCAAGGCAGCTGATGCAGGCAAAAATGCCAGTTTCTTTGACATCATACACCATCTCTAGCTGGTCCTGGTAGATGATATAATCACTACCTCCACCAATACTCCCAGAGGGTACCAATACACCAGCAACTGGGGCAATGCTACTTGATGCAGATGGGCCAGGTAATGAAGGGGCTACAGAGGAGGAACTGCCAGATTGCATCCCAGAGGTGCTGGATGTTGCTGTGGCAGCTGGTAGAGGGTTGGCAGGCATTTGGTTTGTTGTCAGAAAGGTGAAAGGCATGACATCAGAAGGGGTGATTGCAGGTAACCTACAAAAAGAGAGTGAGAGAGAGAGATAAGGGTTTGGGTGACACAAAAATAGAAAAGGGATGATTAGAACCATGACATGTCACATTCATGCTTTATTACAATACGTATACTTTTATTATTATACTAGTAATCCTTGGAATATGCAGATATTCCATATATGCTTTAAAAGATACTACAGATTAACTTAGCAACATAGCATTAAAGCCAGTATTGCTGCATGCCAATTGTAGAAATGATACTTGATGAATGCCAATCTATAGGTTACTTATGGGAATTAAACCCACATAATCTGAATACACTATTATATTTACCTACTACAGTTACTAATAGCTACAGCAGACAACATACATGCTTGCTGCAACAGTTAAGATATGCTTGCTGAACTTGATACTGATCTATGGATTCACAATATATTTATTGCAATCAGGGCCAGTTGTGCTGCATACATACCTCCCACCTCTCTGAGTCACTCCATCATCTCAACATGTGCCTCGTGTTCACCAAGATTTCCTCTGCAGCAGTAAAATAGAAATTGAAAGAAGAGACATGAAATCATTATGCATACCAGTCTTGGCTATCTGCAGCATTCCATAACATTTAAAGTTGTTTGATCTGTATGCTTACACAACTAGGGGGTGCCAGCAGTTCTAAACTCATCCAACGAGTGGTTCAGTTGTGCCTGCTTGACCCTCTTTAGGTCACTGTAGTGGTTTATACACTGCCCCCCAGTGCATTTATGTCTGTCACAGTAGAGGCAGCACACCTTATAATGACACCAAATATAGTCCTCCTGCAGCAGCCTATGGCTGTAGTGCTTCATGAGGAATGCAACAAATATTTTGACTCCTCTACACCCCACATTTGTACCCTGAATTTGGCACCATTCTTCCCATATCCTGGTATGTCTGCAAAGGTCCTCCAAAAACAGTTGTAATTTTTTTTGCAAATTTGTGATATCGCATTTTAAGACCAGTGCACAAACACATATTACCATGCCAACAGTATTTACATGATGGTAAGTGAAGAGAAACATTGACAAACAAAGAGAAAGGGAGTTTATGAAACAGTAAGGATAATGTGACATTTGGCATTGATTTACTGCATGTGTGCTGCTACGCCTGGTCAGGATTTGTCCACTGGTCAGCAGTGAAATGCTAAACAACTTGGCTTTTAAGCCATGACTTTGGAGGGATCAATGGGATGACTTGGCACATATTTTGTGGGGACTTACAGACTGTTAAAAGCAACTTGAACAAGGTGGGATTCAAACATATGTAAAAGGAAATGCATGCATTTCTATACAAGTGATTATGCCTCACTGCCACAGATGCATTTGGCAGCTACACTCATTTCAGATTTATATCTTAAACAGTGACTGGTGCTATACTTAAATTAGGCCTGTATATGTGTGACATTAAGAGCTTCTGGCTTATGCATTCACAGGTATGATGCAGGACTACTGTGTGGCATGATACATACTTCATAATACATTCTCTTTTACAGCTATACCTGGGTTATGGGAGGAGTGTAGATGATTGTCAGTAAACTATTGTGTCCATCAGAGATATGCTAATGCATTTTCATTACATAATGATCATTGTCATGTGAAACCAGTTACACATATGATGCCTACAAAGGTATACACATGCAAGCAGCTATGATATCTTTCAGTCATTCAACCTCCTAAATATAGTTACTGGCATGTAGTTTTACCTTTATAATCAAGGTTTTGTGAAAAATGACTGTGTGACACTCTTCCTAAGGAAGGGGAACGTGGTGGATCTGAAGGCTGGCTCACCTGTGTTCTAACAACAAGCTCATTATACTTACAGTTGGTGCCACAGGGAATGTGAGGCACTAGGTGTGTTTTCCAAACTTAGTACTGTCCAGAGTTCTGATGGCCGTACATTGCCATTGAGCCTGTCGGTGCTTAGGAAGGTGAAACAAATTACATTTTTCACTTTTTTCCTTAAGTAGTGAAACCTGTTTGTGCACAGTTAAGCAATGCACATATGGAAAATGTAACAGTCAACACACATTCCTTGTATAAATACTCATTATGACCCTTCCACACTAAAATAACTACTGTGGGGCTCCAACCCCACTTTCCTATGTTCTGTCTTTTTTTGGATCAACATATTTGCACCTTGTGCCAAGAGACAGTTAGGCAACAGGTGGAATTTCTGCTATCATTACCATCCATGTTGCTGACTGCTTTGCAATGCCACAAGACTCCTGGATATTTGAAAACAATACTAACACAATGCATCATGGATGCAATGTGGGATAATAACTGCTTGTCCTTAGCTATTATTATATTGTTATAGAACATCATGTTACAGGTAGTAATGGATCTGTTTTCTACATAAACATGCTGATATATGATTTCAAGTCCCAACCTATCCAGTTCTGACAATAACTTATCCAATATTACCTTCTCCATTATTTTTCCACAACATGAAAATAGACTTAAGGGTCAACATGACTCTGGGTTTGTCCTACTCTCCTTTCCCTTAAAAACAGGTTTAATAAGCACATCTCCACTCTTGAGGAATCTCCCCATATTTATATGACCTAATGAATAGATATAATGGTACTGTAAGTTCTTGCTGAAGTGTTCTCAGGTCATTGTTACTAATTCCGTCTCCTCCCTATGCTTTGTTTGGATCCAGTTTGCACAGTTCTTTTTCAATATAATCTAATTTGATTCCAGTATCTGGGGTTACCTGGACGTCACTAGGACAATTTACCATGCCTTTTGTGGAGCCAAACTGTTTTGCATAAGATTTTGTAAATATAGCTATAATCTGTTGTGTCTGAGAATAATTTTTAGAATCTGCACACAGTTTATCAGTTTGTGTCTTTACTCCATCCATCAGACTATTGCACTTACTCAACACTGTTATAGTGGATTATCTCTCTTTGCCACAGGCACAGCTTTGCAATAGCAATCAAATAATGTGCATACAAGAATTAACATTTCATACCAGGTAATAAATAGTTCATGCAGTTGGACATTGTCAGTTGATTGTAAATATGTACATAACATATTTAGTGGAATGAGTGATCATAAATTATTTATGAATATGTTTGCAAAATGTTAGCTCTGCATTCTCTTTGTATTCTGGAAATCATTCCCTTATCTGTGCTTTTCTATTAGACATGCAATCTATAGTGCATATTCTGTCATTTTTCTTTTATGGTATGATACAAATACATGGCCCTCAACAACAATTTTAAGGAAAGGCAGGACACTGTTGCTATGCCTAGGAAATATAAATGTCAGGTGATTGTTTTTGTTTAAAAGCTTACTGCAGTTAGTTCCACACTTGTAAGTATATCCTCACTAACACACACACTTCAGTGAAGGGTGTTCATGCATTACTGTGTTTGGCTTCAGTGAGAGTAATCATTCACAGTTGCAAGCCATTAGAACTTAACAGTACTGCATAGGCTACCCTATGTTTACATGTGCTACATGAAGTTATCATTTTGGTATTCAGCAATTATAATGAGTTAATACCTCATTTGCATCTTCAGAGTGTTCAGAGGGCTGAATCTACACAGACATGGAATGGTATAGCTAAGAATTTTAAGGGAAGGAGATTCAATAATCATGCCTATTGCTCTATTTTCCAGACTGTTGGGGTAAGTACATTTTTGGAGTGGTTTTTCTATAGTGGGTATTTCAGTTGCAAGGTCCAGTTTAGTTTGGTAAACTACATAAGTATATAGTATAGATGTCACTGGCAGACAACTTACACACATTCTGCTTAGCTGGTACAGTTAGGCAGGGATCTGACATTCATTCATGTCCTAACACATTTATTTTTCTATTACAGTTTCACTTACCTTAACAGTCCTGCAACTACAATTGTTGTCATTCAGGGCTGACTCTGTCTGATGCTAGCAGTACACAACCATTGTATGGGGAAGTAAAGGTTGTGTGCATTGCCTGGTATTAATTTTACTGTATGTAAGTGCATAGAAGGAAAAATGTATTGCTTAGCTGGTCAGCATGTGCACTATATGTTGCCTCTTGGGCAGGGTGAGGGCATATTGTGGCCGACTACATATATCTACACTCACAATGGCTGGTGGTTCCTCCAGTGACTTTCATCTATGTGTGGATATAGTGGCCTTGACAGAAGTGGTGGAACATTTGATCCTAGCCCTTGTTGTTCCTGCTGCAGCTGTTTTCACAGGATGATATTGTATAGGATAGCACAGACTGTGATAATTTCAACATATGCAATGGGATCATACTGCAGAGCCCCACATGTATCAGGTACCAAAACCATGACATCAACAGCCAAACACATTCTATATGATATATTTGTTTGGGCATGTGCCTAATAATAGCATTCTTCTGTGGATGCGTGTGCATTTCTGATGGATGTCATTAGTTATGGTTTAAGTTCATATCTTGCAAACTCCAGTAAATGGCCTTGTGGGATATCACCCCTAGAAAACCTCTGGCAGATCTGTGAGGTGTACCAGGCATGGGAGTTGTGGTAAATGCTGGAGTTGCCAATGCACACATTCAGGATGATTCCCCTAGCATTACATAAGTCCTGGCAGTTAATGAAATAGAACCTCTTTCTGTTGATGTAGACTCAACCATGTTCCCTGGGTGGTGATTTGATCTCAACGTGCACACATTCTATGGCACCCAGAACTTTAGAAAAGTGTGTTATGGGATAGAACCCCTGCATCATTCTAGCTCTTTCTACAAAGGTAGGGGGAAATATATATAGTCAATGTCATGCTGTAGCATTGCATTCAGAAACTGGTGTAGGATGTCTTCTGTGGGTCTTTGAAAGACTCCTGTATCTAATATTCTAAGTGCTGCCCATACCTTCATCTCCACAAGTATTGCTTCACCTCAGTTTGCCCTTTCTTTTAGGTGAGGATGACAGAGTTTGCAGAGTTCCTGGAGGGTGTCACTATCCACCCTGTAGCATTCTACTATTTCTACCTCATGCAGACAATGAAAAGTTAAATGGAGTCTAAATACCCTTCTTCTCCTTGTCCAAGTTCTATCATCAGCAGCATAGACTTGAGTCTGTTGCACGTACATATACAGATGTGCAGTAGCAACTTTTAGCATTTTTTCCCTCCAGTGTAGTTTCTGTGGCTGTATTCCAATAGGTTTTGGAATACAAGGCAGAAGGCTACACTAAGTGTACATGATTGCTTTATAGCTTGTTGAATTGAATAGCTCTTCCATCTTCAGTTGGTTGAGGACCATACAGTTCAGCTGCTTATGAGGTAATCAGCATGCCATGATTTCTAACATGTTTAAGCACCTCTACAAATTGTGTAGAACTGCTTATTAAACACAGATTGGTGTATTATTGTGTGTGAGTCACACCTAGATACAAACATGATTTTATTGAGCCATATAGGGTTTATTCAATCCTCCCCATTGATTATTATTTATGCCCAAAATGTAAAATGGTACATTTTCAGTTGTTTAATCTCATACTTTTAGTTGTTATCCATTCATATATGTTATCCAAGTAAGACTGCAACAGATAATGATCACTACTATTAGTTATTGTCCGCCCTATCGTAATTCAGTAGTGTAAAAAGTGTAGAACAGCTTCCAGAGTAAATAGAGGCAGAGCAGTATAGTATAACCAGAAAACTGCTAATGAGTACTCTAACTTACATGAACAACTAAACAATGGCATATGAACTGTTAACAACAATGGTCAAGTGCCATCACACTCCATACTGTAGCATGTATTCTGAGAAGATTAATTCCCAAATTTCCCAATGGAAACTGCCTGCAAGGTAAGATATAAACCTGTCAAGAAAAATGGCAATATATATATATATATATATATATATAGAGAGAGAGAGAGAGAGAGAGATTCTGAATGAGACTGAAATCATCTCCAGTGCTAAAAGCAAGCAACAGATTAAAATGAACTAGAACTAAGTGTGCTCTTATATTAGATGTCATAACTGGACCACTGCCTGCTATTATAAGAGCCAACTCATTGCTGCCTTTCAATCTAAACACAGATTAAAATGGATTATGGAGGGCCAGAGATGTTAAACAGTAATGCTTCTGTGCACACACCTCTTTCTCAGTAACCTTACCTGTAAAATAAGACCTGAGGTACTGCTAGAATTTAACAAAATGTACAGGTCTAAGAATATTTCCTTAAGGGGGAGTAAATGCCTGGTTTATTGAGAATTGCAGGTGGAAAAATCCCTCATTTGGTGGGAAATGTCAATGTTAAATGTCCCTAATGAATCAAAACAAAACTTTATCAACCTCAAAAAAAAACAGGATCCAGCCAACATTAGATAGGATAAAATGATGAAACCACACAAATAACCAACTCAGCCAACAAGAATCCTGGATATTTGAAAATAATACTAACACAATGCATCATGGATGCAATGTGGGAGAATAACTGCTTGTCCTTAGGTATCCTGTCTATACAACAGATCATGGCTTCCTCATTTCCTCATTTTGGCAAGATTATTGGTAACACATCAAGTTAAACTTTTAATGGACAGTTGATACAGCAACAATCTCACTGGAAAAATATCATTTCTTACATAAGACTTCTGTTTAATATTTTGTGCAATCAACTGTCAAACTAAGTTCATTATATAGCAAACTTTTTTGCTACCTTCACTACAACTATAGTGTCATTCCAGGTATCACAAGCAAATCACGGTCAAGCTATTTTGCATGATATGTGGTAGAATTCTGTCATACACAAACCAACATCACAGTAGCTTGGTTAATTTAGCAGTCATGTTATAGCCTATATAAGTAAATCTGGATTATTAGCACTAATCCCTTCTAAGAGATGTCAAAGAAGAGTATTATTATGCAATCCATGGTATTTCTAAAAATCACTTGAAAAAATGGCTAAGTATCAGATGGCACAATCATAAGAGGAGAGCTTCATTATGTCTGAGTGAAGAAATTGACAAAAACTTAGTAAAGGTTCAGATATACTACAATAAAATGGAGAACCGAGTCTAAGAAAACTATTCACACTCTTGTAAAATTCCTTCTTACCAATGGAGCAATAGTTTCCTACAAATAATTCATACTGAATACTTAACCAGCTAATAACTACATGGAAATAAAATGCATGACCATAACATACACACACACATACAGAGATAAAGATTAACCTGAATAGACTGGTTATCCTATTTGGTCTTTAGTATTCTGGGTCAGATTTCTATCTGCTATTAAGGCAGAAAATATTTGCTATTTAACAAGGCTGAAGAAAATACCAGAACTGATTAAGTGAATCAGAATTTTGAAGTTGGAATATGTTTTTATTAATATTAAATAATATAAAGATATTCAACACATAATTTGAGCCGTATGTGCACATAATATTAATACACCTAAAACTATTGTGTATAGGATTCTGCAGGAAAAGTCACATTAAGGTAATTTCTATCACAAGTGACCATTTATTGTTGATGTATTTGCATTTGGTAACCAGGGTCATTTGTGTGGGTGTTTACCCCTTTTTGTACAATGCCCAGGGAGATAAGCTTGACAGAGAATTAATACAAAAAATGCAAAAGTACAATATAAGTTTGAACTGGATAAAGTGATTGCTACAACACAGCAATAATAAACAAAAAGGCCTATACAGAAAATAACTTTACCCGTTTACACATTTATTTAAAAAAAAAAAAAGTTCACAAATTTGATAGTACATATGCAGCAGTACAGGATGCTGCTGGCAAGATTTCACGAAAGAGACTAAGAATTCATGTTGTTTACTTGTAAGTAGAGAATAATTTTAAAGACAATTTTGATAACTTAATGAAAGTAACACATCTTCTAAAGTGTTAATTAGTTAAACCCTAAAATAGATGCATAATGGCTTTTTTGTCACAAATGTTACTAGGTAACATGTTCACATGCTGACTTGCTGAGGGGGGAAGACCTTCATGGTCAAGTGATTTTAAATTCATTTTCATTCTGGAGTTGTTTTCCTCAGTAACTGTGTTATTATAACATGTTGCTTCTACTTTTAGTTCTATCATTTTTCATCACTATTTTTCATCCAACTTCTCAGTGTCTGATCCAGTTTTTCTTTGAAAGTCAGTGCATGGAATGTGTTGCTATGGTACCCAACATCAAACCAGAGATGCTAATACTAAAAACACAGCTCAGTAATTCAAAAGATCCTGAAAGATATAATACATTGCCTTTATATGATGCGGAACAAGCTTCCTGTAATGTTTTTCAACTATATATATATATATATATATATATATATATATATATATATATATATATATATATATTTGTGTGTCTTAATATGTATTAATATTGTTGCCATGTTTCTTTAATCTTAAAATAAATAAATGAGCTATTATTACTTATTTACTATTTATTCATCAGGTTAGTGGACTGGTCCATTTATCCTTTTCAGCTACAACCCAAGCTCAAAGAGCAGAACATACATCATGCTCTTTTAATCAATGATAAACAAAATGAGTACACAGCAAAATTCAGAACATAGTATGATTGAATGCTAATAGACTTACATTAAAAGATCTAGTGTGCATTGAAAAACAATATATACAAAATGCAAGCAAAGATGTCCATAAAATTCAGTGCAATCATACATATCATACAGAAATTCATATATATACATGAGCTATTTGCATATAAGATGCCACATTAAGAGGCTGAGAGAAGTTTATTAAATGTACCCTAGTATTCATGATATGGAACGGTAAGTTCCTAACCATTGTCATGACAGCAGTTGCAGGTAGATTGAGTAAAGAAATGCTACTTTAGTGCATTTATGAAACTTTTAATGGTTTCTAAATGTTTGATATCTGCAGGCAGGTGGTTCCAGGTAACATTTCCAAGTCTAGAGAAGAATCTTGCACCTAAATCAGTTTTAAATAGAGGGTGCACTAGAGTGAAGGTGTTGCCCTATGTACTTCTGGATAAATAAGAGTTGTCTTGTAAAGGTAGTGTTGTTCCTAAAAAGGAAGCAGTGACCGTGTTTTAGTATCTGGCACATTAGAGTACTTAAACTAAAAGTGGCCTTATGAGGCTCTGAATGCCATTTTGAATTTTTAGCAGATTCTAACAGAATGAATCTGCAGATTTTTATTTTCAGTAGTTTGCATTCTTTGAGTATTGTGGGGTGAATGCATAATGAGAAAAGGAAGACCATATTCAAACTTAGGTTTCAAAATATTTTCAGCAATTACTCTGTGAGTAGTGGGTGAAAAGAGGTGACTGATATTGTAACATAGTTTTAACTGAGCAAGGACTTCATTAGTTGCAGCATCTGTGTGTGTGGTAAAGGAAAGGGTAGGGTTGAGTATTAAGCCTAGGCACCTCTGTTGTGTGACATTAGGAATTCTTCTCCCATTCAGCTCTGTTAAGAGAATAGGAAGATTACTGGCTAATTTCTTGGCTGAGGCAAAGACCATGATGATGGTTTTTTGAGGTTAATTATTAAACATTGGAAAAGTATCCCTGGCTGAAAAGTGTCCTACTCAAAGTTTAATTCATCTGTGCATATTCAAGTAGTAGCCATCTCAGTACAAAGCTTTAATATCTTGTGGTGGAATTTAAATACATTATTTTTATTGGCCCTAAAAAAAGCTATTTTCCCAGCAATTATGTTCATCACATATACTAATCAAAATGTGTTCACAGTGATAAACATGAAAAAAAATTTTTTTTTCTTTTGGATGGGGGCTTAGGAAGTTATTCTTTAATTATTAGACAACTTAGATGACTAGCCAAAAGGCACTATGGATCTATCAACTATTAGCAGCCAACCAAACCATCCTGATTATTCATACAAGCATTAATGTATCTGAAGGTCAGTAATCAATTTCCTTGACAATGGAAACTGTAAACCTAACATCGTAAATGGGTTTGCCATTTGTATCTGAAATACTGCATTTGGTGAATACTAGAAGATGGTCATAGATAACTTGAAACACAACGTTATCACATCTGTCATGCTTAGGCCCTGACGTATACTGAACATTGCTAACCCAATGCATAGTACTCATTCATCTTTGTATTGTTTAATTTACTTAATAACATTATGCAAAATAAAGGTAAGCATGTATTGTCAAATATGCCATGATTTTAAATATATATATATATATATATATATATATATATATATATATATATATATATATATACACAGAGAGAGAGAGAGAGAGATTTATATATGTATATATATATATATATATATATATATAGATAGATAGATATATATAGATAGATATATGTGTGTGTGTGTGTGTGTGTGTGTGTGTGTGTGTGTGTGTGTGTGTGTGTGTGTGTGTGTGTGTGTGTGTGTGAGAGAAACTTGACTAAATATTTGCAAGGAGTGTTGCTTCTCACATCAGTGTGCAATATTTTACCTTCTTTTTGTAAACTATTTGAATAAAGCAATGTCAAAAAAGTACTTGAGTAGAGTAACCTTCGGAAAGCTCAGAGTAGATTATTCTAGAATAATGAAACTTACCAGCAGTATTGCTATGATCTTTACAGTGTACTGATGAAAGTTCATATTTCAGAAAGGAAGCTTTGCTCAAGAAAACTAAGGTTGTTAGAAATTTATATGATAAATCATTGAATTCCTTATGGTCTTTATTAAATCTGACCTAGTACTATAGGTTCATAGGTCCGGAAGTTCAGTACTAAGCTGTGATTCCAGTGGTCCATTTGCAGCCTACCCAATGATCCCGCCAATTTAAAAATGTGAATTGTAACCAGACCCAGTCTTAGTTTTAGCCCCTTTCTATAATGGCTATAGGGAACAGACTAGAGTGTACTTAGAACTGCCCACCCAGTCATTGTGTTTAATCTTAACAAATGCAATGGAGTTACTCTGCGTTACCTCTATGAGATGCTTACTCCATAAAGGCAGTCTTTGTGAAACTTATTTATCTCACCATCATGCCCTATTTATATTTTGATGATAGCTTAGGTCTATTGAGTGGGTATTTAGGGTAGTATTAGTTTTTTTTTTTTGATGTGTAGGAACATAGGATCTTTTAAGGGTCTATAGAGAAGGGACAGATATCATCTTGATAGTCGGTAGGATACAGAAAAGAGTGAGAATGCTTTAATGTGGTCAGAGTAACTCAAGGTAGACATGCACTTGTTTTTTTTTTTTTTTTGGTATGGAAATGCTGCAGTGTCTCAAGATGGGTCATAGGCCTAGCCAAGTGCATAAAAAATGGAATATTATATCCTATTAACAATCTGATAAAGAAGGAGTAGGAGGCAGAATAACTTCCTTTGAAGATATGCACCTTGTGATTAGTCTGGCATCATAAAAGGATTTCTTAACACAAGTCTTGTGGTGATTAAAGAATTGTTCAGTTTCAGTGAAGATCCTCAAGTCCCTAATGATAGGTCAGTTTTTTAGGTGTTCGTTATGTTTGTGATAGGAAACGGAGTGCTCTGCTTTGCAGAAAATAACAATGCTGCATTTTGTGGCATTTCCACACCACAATAGGTGTAATATATGATGATTTGACTGAGATTTTACTAACCCATTTTAAACTTCAAAACATGTAAAGAAGCTATCATCCAGGAGACCACTAACACCCTTAGCCAAGGATACCAAAAATTAAAGGACACTGAAGGCATAGACCAAAAGGCTGGACATGCTCAGGAGAAGAAATTGTTGTTCCAGTTTTAATGTGCGTACATGAGATATGCTTGGTAGTAGGTATGTAAGACCCCCCCCCCCATCCTTTTTTTTGATCCATTCAGTAAATATCTAGAACAAATGGGCATGAAAATATTGGCAGCCATGTCAGAGCTGACGTGTCTTTGTAGTAAGGAGTAGCCTTGCATTATTAATTGCTGTGGTAAGCATTTTAGTAAAAAGAACCGATTATCCTCAATGATAAGTTTTAAGAAGTAATTGAATTTGAAAAAAGAATTATACTTATTAAACTTCTAACCATTGTATGATCACCTCAAGTACAGTCCTTCTAGAATGAACATTATCTTTGTACTATGTAATGTGACATTAACTACTGCATTGTTGTTGGAAGGCTGTTTTGGGGTTTGGGATGGAGGATCACAGGATTGAGCAGTTGGTGCCATCTCTCTTTCCTTGGAGAAAGAATGTTAGGTTTTGCTACACATAGACATTCACTATTGCATACTGGAAAGCATTGCCTTAGCTAAATGCATGCTTCCTAGTCTCAGTAGCAAAGGTGCTCCAGCAGATGCCTCAT
This sequence comes from Protopterus annectens, assembly GCF_019279795.1. NCBI lineage: Eukaryota > Metazoa > Chordata > Ceratodontiformes > Protopteridae > Protopterus > Protopterus annectens. The sequence goes on along the minus strand of NC_056732.1, from coordinate 755,508,281 downwards.
GGTCCTTTGCATCAGTATATGCATGCTTGTGTCAAAAATGAGTCATTGTATGGTAGACCCGAAACAATTCCAAGCCCATATTCCAAAGCCCATATTCCAGCTCTCTTGCAATAAATTAAAAAAGCTCTCTCCTCAACTGCTATAATGATTTTCTTACATCTGATTTTATGGCAGTCATCTAAGGACGGGACCAAACTAAGTAACCAAGTTCAAGGCATTGTAAACAGTTACAAGGAAAACATAAGCATTTAGAAATGCATGTAAAATTGCATTGTGGTTTTAAATTATACTTGGATTAGGAGACAAATTGCAGACTGAGGTGAGAATAAATGAGTGGATTAATCTATAGTAATGCTATAATGGGTCTACAACAGCTAAAGATACCTCAGTGAGTCATTTGACATTTTCATAACAATCACAGGTCTAAGATTTGCTTCATGATAACAGCATCTGCTGACATTATCAAACAAATCATGAATTTGATTACTAAACTGACATTTAGTTGTAAAAATAGTTTTATTATCTACAATCCATAGACTTTATGCACCATTAGACATAGTCAGAGTTTTATGTAACATAAGAAACAGAATTTAGATTTTGTCAGAAATTGTGATGTTAATAGACAAAGCAATGGGAATGTGTGAAGTTAATATGCATAAAGAAACAAAGACTAGAGAGGTAATAGTGGACTCTTAGTAAAATGCATGGTGTAACATAAGGGAAGAGTATAACAGAGTAGAATAAATGGGGAAAGTATCTCCTTTGATATCTAGAATTATACTTTCATGAAAACAAAAGGCTTTAGAAAAGAAGACAATCTGGAAAAGGTTTTAATTACTCATTTGTAGCATATATGAAAGGAAATGTAGGTCAAATAGATGATAATCAGGTCATTAATAGCATGGAAAAGATGTCTGCAAAGGCAATAGTAAAATTGCTTTAAGATAATGTGGTATTTAACACTGATAGTAGAATAATATAGGAAGAAGGAGTGTGTGTGTTTTCATTGTGGTTATAGGGGGTATGCACACACTGAAGAGTATTACAGACTGAACATCACTGGCAATGTATTTTTATTTGGTTATGCAGGGCTAGCCATATGGCAGTGGAAACTTTGGCTCTAGATGATTGTCACTGTTGATGTGACATCCTGACTCCATGTGCAAAGATGGGAAGAAGGGTTTTGGATGAATGGATATATGGATTTTGTGATAAATGATAAAAGTTAACCAAGCGTAACACTGACAATCGAGGGAAGGACAAGAATGTCTAGATTAATGCAGCCATGAAATGGCAGATTATGTTTTAGTTTTCCCAATGCTAATTATTATATTAATGTTGCGGGCCCACACAGACAGGTAATGTAAGGCTGATTTCAAACATGACTCATTATTTTTATCAGTTACAATTTTTTTTCATTTTAATGTTGTCTTTGTAAATCACTTAAATTTGGATATGTGGAAATCAGTATTCAGTTAAGAATGATAATGATCCAATACTGATCTCCAGGGTACGTCTTGATTTACTGTATATATTGTGATAAAGTGCTATCCTAGTGTATTTTCCTGACTCCAAGCATTAGACATTATTGTTCCAATCAATAAGCTGTGATTATAGACCCAACAATGCAAGCTTTTTTTTTTCTTCTTACCAATGATACATGATTTACCCTATCCAAGATTGTATAGTATAGAAGAAGAGAGAAATCTATTTTACAGTGAACAGATGTAGTGATACTAGTACCATTCTGCATTCATGGTCATTGTAGAAGACAGGTATAAGATCTTCTATTACTACACCATCTCTGATGCACAAGCTCCAATCACTGATGTTACTTCTGCTTCTTGAAATAGACAGATTAACATGCATGTTTCACCACTCCTGTGATCTGGTTGAGGTCTGCATTTCATTCAATTTTTGACGTACATTGATCTTTACTTATTTATAATCAAAAACACAAGGAGGCGGCTTGTAACAAAGGAAACCAAGACTTCACTGGACCCAGAAGATAAAAATATATATTTAATAAGATAAAATGCAAAGTATAAAACAAGGACTCATGCTAAGCACTTTTCTTTATATAAAAATGTCATCAGAGCATGAGTTGGCAATGGAAAAGTCCCAGTGCACTGGAGGGCAGCCTTCTTTTGTTTTTAAAGAGGCCTTTATTTGAAAGACAGTTTTGAGCAGACTACTGAAAGTAATCAAATTGTTAGTTTGAAGAGGCCTGGTACTTGGAAGTGTGGCTTTCGTAAATTATTGTAGTTATTATTTGGATGGTAACACATTTCCCATTATTTATCATGGCAGTAGATTAGTGACCACCATCTTTGCTAACTATTCCACTTCTGGAGTAATGTACATTAAAAATATATCTGAGGAAGTTGAATCTAAGTCTGATGAACAAGCAGGGTGAACTATTTAAAAGTAACAACAAAAATGAACAGGTTAGTCCCTCTATGAGTAATTTAGGCAACATCCCTCAAAGTCTAAAAAGAAGTAGTATTTACAACCCGCCCTTGCACCCTGTTATTTACATGTTTGAGAATATAGTAACTAATGAGGTATATAAAACATACAGCCAAACTAAGAGATGGTCCAAAAACAATAATTTGAAACAAAAGGAAAATGAACTTCTTAATTCACTTAAGGAAAATGGAGACTTGAGGTTCACGCAACCTGACAAGGGTGGGGGTGTTGTTATTTTTGAACAAAAAGTATATAATGAGGTTTTATTAAGTATGTTAAATTCTGGTGAAACTTATGAAACCAGTTCATTTAATGAGATTCAAACGGCTTATAGGAAGATAGACTCATTATTAGAAGAATACCTTATAGAAAATAGAATTGAAAATGGGACATATAATTTTTTGAAACAAAAGTATCCTTGTATTTCTCAATTCTTTGGTATTCCTAAGATACACAAAGATATACAAGAACCCCCCTTCTGCCCTATTGTCTCGGCAAAAGGTTCTAAAACGCACCCATTGGCCGTCTTTATAGACCAAATGTTAAAAAATGTAGTAAAAAAGCAGGAACATTTAATACAAGATTCATGGGACTTTTTGGGTAAAATTAATGATGGAATATGGTCTGAAACAAGTAAATTAGTTACAATTGATGTTAAGGATCTTTTTACCTGTATTCCCAGAATAGAAGGATTTGAATTTTTTGAAAAAATGGTCCATAAATATTTAGAGGCCACTTTAGATGAAAAATTATTGTTATTGGAAATGACAGAAATAGTTCTGGATAATAATTTTATAGCCTTTTTGGGAAAATATTATAGACAAATCATAGGAGTAGCCATGGGGGCAGCTTGTGCCCCCATCTATGCCAATTTGGTTCTCCTTGGATGGGAGGAGGAAAATGTTTTTACAAGCACCTTTATGAAAAACATTAAGGTATATTTCAGGTTTTTAGATGACATCTTCCTTATTTGGGAGGATGGTCATGGAAAGAAAGTGGAAGATTTCATTGAATACATAAATGGAACTTCGAGTTTTTTGTCTTTCACCCATGAGGTCAAGGATCAGGTCATTACCTATCTAGACATAAAGTTAAGTAAAAAAGGAAAAGGTTTTAAGTCTAATGTATTTCGTAAAGAAACCTGGTGTAACTCTTACCTCCATTACAACAGCCAACATCCTTACCATCAAAAGAGAAGTGTCATCAAAGGACAGGCTGTTAGGGTTGCAAGAATGACTTCCGAAAGGGAGGATCTATTACCTGAGTTTAGATTTTTGATGGAAGCATTTTTAGAAAGAGGTTATCCTATTGAATTTATTGGTGAAATCCTGGAAGAGGTTTACTTAGGATGGGGTTTGAAATATAAACCACTGTTGGGGCAGAAATGTATTTGTAAAGAACATTTAAATACTAACACGAAGAACTTCCCCAAAGCATGTATTATAGAATACAACGAATTTTCAGAACATTTTACTAGAATAATGGAGGAAAATTGGTCCATTTTAAAGACTAACAAAGAAATTTACGATATAGTGGGGAACAAACCCCTTTTGACATACAAGACAGGTATGAATTTTAAGAGATTATTCGAGAGAGGAAAATTTGATTTTGATAAAAAAGCAAGGAAAGGTACGACCAAGTGTGGCAGTTGTCGACAATGTAGATATATTAATGAGGCAGAGGGTACAATACTTAGTAATGGTCTTAATAGTAAGGTATCCTTTAGCAAGGGCAACTGTTACACTAGAATGTTAGTTTATTTAGCCACCTGCGCCACATGTACAGCCTTTTACGTAGGCAAAACAGAGAGGGCACTCAAAGAGAGAGTATACGAGCATATCAATGACATTAAGACTAAAAAAGAGACGAGTGCCCTTTATAAACACTCTGTGGAATGTGTGGGCTATGTGGGTTTTAAATTTGCCATTTTAGAATCCATTAAAATGGATATGGATAGAGGTGATTTGAAAAACCACTTACTAGTTAAAGAGATTAAATGGCAGTTGAGATTGAAATCAAATTTTAGGCCTGGTCTCAATGAATATATTAACATCAAAGCTATTCTTGTGGACAAGGCTGCCACAGTTTAAAAATATGTTTTTTATACACATACAAAAAACACAACACATGTTGGTAACGTGTCTTTCCTTTCCTCTTGCACATTTCACATTTCACATTTCACATTTCATATTTCATATTTTATATTTCATATTTCATATTTTATATTTCAAATTTTACCTCATTTTTCATCAATATTCTTATTTTTATACATTTTTATATATATTTTTACAATTTTTCTTCATTATATATATATATATATATTTTTTATTGTCATTCTTGTTGATTCCTTGGCTTTCTGGTAACATTATTCAGATTAACAACAACCTGCACAACATAGTTTTAAACCCTCACATATATAACATTTTAGTATTAATTGATATGAGCATTTTTAAAAAATATGAAATAGGTTAACTAACAAGGAATTTTAATTTTATTTGGTTGACCTTATTGAATTTAAACTATGTTCATTTCTTTTACATTTTTTATTGTTATGTGTATTTATATTAAGAATAACATTGCACAAAGTACACCATTGTTTTAAAATGTTAGAATTTCATGTATTTATATGCACAGTTGCACTTTAACATCAAAATTTTAAAAGAAATGTAGGAATTTACCGAAGGGTTAAATGTTCTAGGCAATTTTAGTGACTAATTGTATAGTTTTAAGTTAATTAAATTTAATTGAATAATTATGGAGTTTAAGAATAGTATAAAAATGTGTGGCACTGATTATGAAGTATTCTGAAGAAATCTGCTTAGGGCAGATGAAAGCGCTCAATCTGGTGGATGTTGGTGTAATAAAGCCTTAAAAACGTGTTGGAACGAAGTTTTTTATTGGTTTTTGGTCGTTGGTTCGAATTCTTTACATTAGTGTGTGTGCCAGGACTGTGGTGACTTTTATGTTGGGAAAGCCGAACGCTCTTTAAAGAAGAGAATTTATGAGCAATTGCACAACATTCTAAGAAAGAGGGAAAGAAATAACACACTCTTTAATTACACTAGAAATTGTCCTGACACATCTACTATAAAGTGTAAATTTTGTGTAATTGACAAAGTGACTGTTGACCCCAGGGGTGGTGATTTGAAAACCTTATTGAAGTATCATGAACTAATCTGGAAAATGTGTTTGAATGCCACCACAAAACCAGATTTGAATGAATACATATCTTTAAACAGTGCTTTGAAACTGAGATCCACTAAGATATAACATTTTTCCTACAAGCAACACCAGTATTATTTTATATGGTTCTTGAGAATTGTATAATTACATAATTATTTAATTGTGTCTATTTTGTAATTGGTTGGTTCATATATTTAAGCTGTGACTTTTCCATTGTCAACTCTTGCTTTAATGATGTCTTGTACAGCCGAAAGTACTTAACATGAGTCTTTGTTTTTTACTTTGTATTTTATCTTATTAAATATATATTTTTATCTTCCAGGTCCAGTGATGTCTTGGTTTCCTTTGTCACAAGCCACCTCTTTGTGTTTTCGATTACTAGCATTTTGTTTCTAGGAGGTTACTGCCTTTTTGGTTTATTATTCTTTACTTATTTATGCCATACACTTCACTCCTCATATACTACACTAAAAACAAAGTGTTCTCGCCCTTTATCATTTGTCAACAACTTAGGGAACATTATTCTTTTGGCCCCAAAATCACTGTTGTATGCTGTCCCAGCTGTCTCTTACCTCACTATATTTTAAAGCTTTATATTTCAGTTTTGCTGCCTGCAAACTTCTATTAAGATTTGCAGCTCAGCACACATTCGATTAGCATTAGCTCTCATCCTAAATGTTTCCTGTCTTGTTTATTAAACTGATGTTTGCTGAACAAATTGTGGATGGCATCACACACACACTGACCTGCAGAAACTGCAAATGTGCTAGCAGACAGATTTTATGAAAATTCACCCCCCATCACCAAAAGCATACTACAAACCATGTCTTCATCATCTCCTACTCCCCACATATCCAAAGAGCAAGTCATCAATGCTCTCTTCAAGTTTAAAAACATAGCACCCATAAGACCAGATGGCATTCCATGCTGTGTTTTTAATGTTCTGAAACAAGAGCTACCTACTCCATTAGGCAGTCTATTCAACCACAGCCTGAGTACTTTTTTGTCCCCTCTGAATGGAAAAGAGTGACTGTTATCCCCCTCCACAAGGACAGCTCAGCAACAGACCCATGTAACTATAGACCCATAAATTTAACCAGCCTCATCTGTAAAGAAATGGAACGAATCATCATGGACCTCATAAATAAGGATATAGGTAACCTCCAATTCCTGGACCCATCCCAGTTCAGTTTTGTCAAGGGCAGGTCATGCCTGCTAAACCTGGCGGACTTCTTCAAGAATGTGACAAGAGCCATTGATGAGGGCAAAGCAATGCACACAGCCTATCTTGACTTAACCAAGGCCTTTGACACTATCCCACATTTGGCCAGCATAGACAAACTAACCCAGTTGAACATCAACCCCCTATATTGTCAGTGGGCTGGCAAATTGGCTCACAAATTGACAATACTCAGTGAAAGTGGGAACCTTTACCTCTACCAGCAGACCTGTCACCAGTGGGGGTCCCACAAGGATAAGTGCTGGGCCACCTCTTATTTGGCTTATACTTCCCAGAAGTCCATGCCAAACAGAAGGGCAGTGGCTAACTAAGTTTGTGGAGGACTGCAAATTAGGTGCTATCACTGAATCCCCTAACAATGTCAGCATTCTTCAAAAGGAGCTAACACAGACCAATGACTGGTGCCAAAGCCATGGTCTTAAACAAAATGCTAAAAAATGCATCATCATTCCCTTCAGTAACAATAATGTCCCTGTGGATTATACAATTAACAATAATATCCTAAGTACCAATTCAGTAGTGAAAGACCTGGGAACACAAGTTGAATGTAACCTCAGTTTTGACCACTATGTGTCTACTGTGGTGAGGAAGGCATTCTAGATTGCTCACCTGATTAGCAAAGGCATCATCTCAAGAGAAACAGAGGTTATAACTCCCCTGTACTTGTCCCTCATCAGACCTGTTATTGACTAGAATGCTCCCTTTGGTATGTACCTATTAGGCACATGCAGCAACTTGAGAGTCCTGAGAGATTTTTAACTAAGGAAATTCAGGTTCTCCAGCACATGTCTTATATGGACAGACTGAAGTCACTGTCACAGTACTCAGTAGTGCATAGACTACATAAAGGTGACTTATGCCTGGCTTACAGGGCTATCTCTGACCCAAATCTAATGGAAATGCTGCACATCTGTAAGTCAAATGGCAATAGAGTCACCCATTCCAGGGACCTCAATCTAGCCTGTGACACAATCAGGACCTGCTGGAGAGACAGATAGATCTCTCTGAGGTTGCCATTCCTCTGGAATAGGCTTCCAATCTATATCAAGCAGAGCACCTCCATGACCCTGTTTAAGCACAACCTGGACGACTGGATGGGAAACCATAAATTTCTACCGGGGATTACCCCAGTTTCTCTCCTGAGCATGGGTAGTCCTTGCTAGAAAAACCTTGGGCATAGACAATATCTTCATCTGGTATTATATTGGGAATTAACAGCTAGACTTGTAAAGAACCCTTGGGTCAATAGCCTAGTAACATTCTATGAACATATGAACCTAAACCCTTCATTTCACTTTCTTTTTTCTTCTTCATCTTAGTTTTCTGATTTTAGCTTGATAAAGTTCTTACTGTTTGCATATAGAGGTGCCCATCTCAATAATTCCTTAACTGTCACATTGTAAACTGATAGCCTTACCTGTTTCTAAGCAATAAGGTTCAAAGTTAAGGCAAGGGAGGTGGTTGTGCCCTCATTCACCAATGCTCAGCATGATTAGACTATGGTCTGACAATAGAGTGAGATGAATGTCAATAGATATTTATCACCTGGTAAGAACATGAGCTCACAATCCAAAATTTCACTCCTCTGGAAACTTTGTCTACTGAAGACTGAAATGAAATCTGTACTGAATCACATTATGCGTCATATTAAGCAACTCAAAATCAGACATAAATCAGAACAATTGATTTGTGACTTAGGACAGGAGGATTTTCGTTGAGGAAATCTTATCCAAGACAGTATCTGATTCTACACTGAATTACTCCTCTTTTAGTATATAATAATCCTTCAGTCCTTCCAGTGTGCATATCGGCTTGATCATATCTATTAGTATGATAAGATCATCTGCATTACATTCATACGTTACACAACATCATTTTCTCAGTGGTCATACTAATTTACTTGTCTACAAATATCACTTTGATATCTATCTAGGAGGAGACAAGAGACCACCCATACCTCTCAAGTGTACCTCATTACGAGAAACGTACCTAATTTGGGGTCTTAAAAAGTTCATGTTCCTCGAAGTTCCTCAAAGTTCCACATTGAAAGAGTTTGTCCCACATTCTGTGTTATGATTTTTTTAAAGTGAAATCCATGGTAAATATAAATTAATCATATTAATTCATTAAAGGATCTTCTTTATAAGTAAAACCAGCATATTTTAACCATCCTATGACCTTCCTAGTTAAAGTTGTTAGTAAGCCATTAGTATGTGTTCCACATTTTGCTAATTTGTTCCACATTATGAAGGCGAGTGTTCCTCATTTTGGAGATGGAAGGTTGAGAGCTATGAGACCACCAGAAAGATCAAGTAGTAAATGTGATTACTCTTCCATTTTTCTGTAGGAGATAGGCCTTGATAAAGCTTTTTCCCTACCAGTCCATAAGGATTCTTGGACATTATTAGTTTTAAATTAATCTCCTATATAAGAGTTACAGTTATTTATTTTTTTCTTCAAAGTACTCATCACACATGTGACATTAACACAGAAGCACATACTTATAACTTTTCAAGATATACAGGAATTTGATAAAAATTTCCTGTAAAAGTAAAAGCTTGCATCACTAACAATGTCCTAGTAAAACACCTCACTATCCACTAAGATGGTCCTTTGTCTAGATTGAGAATGATGCAGAATCAGGTATAGACAATGGGATCTTTAACAAAGTCTGAGAAAGATTAATATAGGAGACCAGGAATTGCTCTATAGCATGATAGTGCAACAGACAAAGAAAGGAAAAAAAAAAACAGACCAGGCCCCCAAAGATGAAGTCCTCAAATGCAGGACCTAAAGAACCAGATGCCAAGGTAGTAAAAACCTTCATGCATCTAACTGCAAACACTTACATGCAACCCAAAAGCTACAATGCTGACAGCGTTATATCCAAAAGTGAGTTAGTGTCATACCAATGTGCAGTGTGTAAAAAGTGAAGAGTATTAAATCAACAAAGGACAACAACCTCAGCCATAGGTTGACTACCTAGATATTCGCTGTGTATTAGATTTCTCTAAAAGCAGAGACCCTGACAGTCAGGGGAAAAACACTGAGCTGCTTTAACTGATGAGTACTAGTTTATAGTGACTAAAGTGTAGTATTGCCTTATCCAGTGGCTTTGCTCTCGAGGTGAATTTCTTGGCATCCATGTCTCGAACACATAAGTGGGTTATAATCAGCAGTCCTAAACTCTTGTCATACTCAGTTTAAAATGCTTATTTATGTATAAATTGCAAGTTCTATGACAATAGGACAATTTCCCAATGTCAGGGGTATGGGGGACTAAGCCGACAACATAAAATTGATTGATTTCTTTTTTTTTTTTTTTTGATAATTTCAGATGTAATGCATTGTTTATATTTGTGATGACTTTATTTACATGATTTGAACTTGTGATAATGGTCAACACTGGTGTGGTTGTTTGCTCTGTTTTCTTTTGATCCGTCTTTCTGTGATAATTATATACTCACAGGTGAATAATTACAGATGGATAATTTAATAAAATTATTTGAGAAAGTCACAAAATCTGTAGCTAACATATATATTTTTTAAGAATGTTAGTGATGCTGCTGATAAAACCAGTACAGTTCACACAATGCACTCTCTGAACTGGTTAAGACAGTTGACATTACTCATATGTTCATAGGTTGGTACTAGGCTATCAGCCCTAGGGCCTATACAAGCCTAGCCATAACAATTCCCTGGCTATTTCTTCCCACACTATTTACTTTCCTGGACCCCTGTCTAGCAGGGCAACTGAAGTAATCCCCGGGGTGAATTTCCTTTCTCCCATCCAATCGTCAAGGTTCCTTTTGAAGAGGGCCAGAGGCACTCTGCTTGACATGTATGGGCAATCTATTCCAGAGTCTAAGGAGTCTCTGGGTCAGGAACCTATCCCTCCAGCATGTTTTGTTTATTGTGATAACAAGGTTTAGATCCCTGGTGCGTGTGGCTCTGAGGGATTAGGATTTCTTTAAGTGTAACATGTCCAACAGCTCTGGGTTTGACATGGCCTTGTATGTTAAGCATAGATTGCCTTTGAGAAGACGATACGAGACAGAGTATAGCTGGAGTTTATTAAGGTGGTCAGCGTAGGGCATCTGTTTTAGGCCTGTGATTCTTTTAGTGAGGTATTTCTGAGGCCTTTTCAGTTGTTGCAGATGTCTTGAGAGGTACACACCAAATGGGGCATTGTATTCTATAATGGGTCTAATGAGGGATGAGTACAGTGGGACAATGACTTCCTTTTTTCTGGATGAAAAGCCCTTAGTGATGAGGTGTGCCACATAGAAGGATTTCTTGACTGTTGTGGTGATGTGGTTATCGAAGGTGAGACCACTGTCCACCTGTGTCCCTAAGTCTCTTATCACACTTTCGGTGTTTAGTGTACTGCCACCTATATGGTAATTCATGGATACATGTTTTTTTCCCAAAGGGGATAACTATACATTTCTTGGCATTAAGCTTGAGCCCATGGCTTTAGCACCAAGCATCTGTTTCTGTAAGGCCCTTTTGTAGAGTATCCACATCATTTGGGGATTCAATAATGGCTCCCAGTTTGCAGTCATCTGGGATATTTGTTAGCCAGAATCCCTTAGTGTTGGCCTGTACTTCAGAGAAGTAGATGCCAAACAAGAGCGGTCCTGGGACTGAACCCTGAGGTACTCTACTTGTCACTTGTCTGGAGCTGGATTTGGAGTCAGCTTCTTATAAAGTGTGGGTTCTATCAGTAAGCCAGTTAGCAACCCATTGGGTGATGTAGGGATTAATGCCCAGCTTAGTAAGTTTATCTATGATTCCAGAGTGGGGAATGGTGTCAAAGGCCTTGGCAAGGTCTAGATAGGCTATATGAACCACCTTACCCTTGTCCATGGCTCTGGAGACTGATTCAAAGAAGTCAATCAGGTTCAGAAGACAAGATCAGCCCTTCACGAACCCAAACTGGGTGGAGTCCAGTGTTTGAAGGTTGCCAATGTCTTTGTTTATAAGTTCCATGATAATACGCTCCATGGCCTGGCATATAAGGCTTGTCAGACTGATGGGATGGTAGTTTCTGGGATCCAAGGTGGATCCCCTCTTGTGGAGTGAGATAACTGTAGCTCTGTGCCACTCAGTGGGCATGAAACCTGAGGTGATGCTATGATTAAATATGACACTTAGGTGAGGTGCCAGTTCATATTGCAGTTCATGTAGCACACAGCCCGGGATGTCATCTGGTCCCATGGATGCTGTATTCTTAGCTTTGGAGAGTGCGTTTTTTACCTGTGTGGCCATTATTACCGGAATTTGGCAATCTTCTGGTATTGAGATAGGCCATTTAGGGGGTGAGAGGGACATGAAGTTGGCACTGAATCGATCTGCCAAGATATTGGCAATATCCTTGGGATCAGTATATTTAATGCCATTCTGTTTTAGCTCAGAGCAGATCTGAGCATTGCCATTTAGATTCTTGACATAGTTATAGAATGCCTTGTGGTTGTCATTTGAATCTTTGGCAATTTTACTTTCGTAACTAGCTTTGGAGGATTTTATGAGGGATCTCAGCTTCTTACTGAGGCTGGTAAGGGAGTTTTTTGCATCCTGGGATTTTCCTCTTTTCTGCAACAGTTGCTTCCTTTTGTTGTAAAGTTTGTTTATGGCAGCGGACCACCAGATTGGCTTCCTTTTTTTGGATGAGAGCATCTTGTTTCTATTTGGGATGGCATGATTCATGCATGAGTGGATGTGCTCATACAGTGCCTTAGTGTAGGATTCAGCAGTTGAGCTTTCAGTTCCCGTCTGCATGGGTGTCATGAAGTTTGTCACTTCTGAGTTGAGTAGCATGAAGTTAGCTTTGGAGGAAGTTTTTTATGGAGGTTTCCTTACTGGGTGGTGGGGGTGGGATGTGAATGTTAAGGGCGATTAAGTTATGGTCAGACCTGACTAAAGAGGGGGTGACCATAGGTATGGAGCATCAGTTTCCCATGTTGGTAATGACCAGGTCTAGGATATTGAAGCCCCTGGTGGGACTATGGATTAGTTGATCCAGGGCATTGAAATTTATGAATTCCAAGAACCGTTGGGCAAAGGTGTTGGTACATGAGTAGTTTTCCCAGTTAATGGCAGTGTAGTTAAAAATCACCCAGTATTAGGGTGTTTGGTTCTATCTTAATATTTTCCAGTATGTTTAGAAAGGTGTAGTGAGAATCTTGTGGTTTGGTGGGGTATCTGTAGCAAGCTACAATTTGGAATGCAGCCTTACCTAGTGTTAGTTGTACCTGGAGAATTTCAGATGCATTGTGTTGGGTAACTAGCCCGGTGGTGTGAATATCCTTGGTGAATATTGACACTCCTCCACCTTTAGTGTTTCAGTCCTGGTTTGGTGGCCGAAAAGTATGGTAAGAGTTGTATCCTGGTATTGCAGGGGTGCTCTCAGGAGCCTTGAGCCAGGTCTCAGTTACTGCACAGTTATCAATGTTCTCCATTTTTAGGAGTACCTTGAGAGAGTGCATTTTGAGGTTTAGACTTCTAGCATTGAGTAGCATTACCTTCAGATTTTGCATGCTTGTACCTGTTACGGTGCTGGTTTTGTCCTTTGAACTTTGCCTAAAAAAAGCACTATAGGGATGGCAAGAGCCTTAGTCAGTAACCTGAATTCCAGGGGTGACAGGTACAGACCATCTCTGGCAGAGCATCGTGGTCTGTCGATCATGTCATCCCAGGCAGACAGATACTGGACCCCCTTTGAATGACATCAGAAGCTTAGCCAATTGTTGAAGTCAATCATTTTGTCCTTATATTGTGGTATCATTCTGGGTGAAGGCAGGATGCTACTCAGGGCTAGGGTCATACCTGCCTGGGCCACATGATCCGAGAGCTCTTCCATTTCTCTTTTCATGTAGTCCAGGGAGGTATGTCTCAAGTCATTCACTCCAACATGGACAATGACAGAGCCATATTTGTACTTGTTGTGGAGTGACTTGAGTGCATGTGTTATGTGGTGGATCCTGGCACCCGATAGGCAGCTGACTGTAATTTTCTCCTTGTTCAACCTGGTGAGTGGGACATCAGTGTGCTGGACTATAGAGTCACCTATGACTAAAGTGCTAGGTACGTTGTCTGGCTTTAGGGGCTGTTGCTGGGTGGCACACTGGTGTTGTGAACTATGTGACACTTTGGTTGTGATTGGTGTTTGTTTGCATTTCAGATTCAGAGGTCCTTGTTGCTTGGGCAGGTTACAGTTAAGAGCCTCTGCATATTTGGATTTAGTGTTGCTATATGTGGGTGTTGGTGGTGTGGGTTTAGAAGGGCTGTGTGTTGCTTGAGGTGTAGTGTGGGTACTAACCTTCTCCTCTTGACTGTCACGCACAATCTTGGGTGCATCTCTCACAGGCTGTAGTGTTGGGTGGTAGGAGGAGAGGGTTGTCTGTGTAAATGAGGCAATTGCTGCATTGCCCCAGTATGCCCAGATTCACCAGGTGGACAGGCGAAATAACCAGAAGCTGACCCGTGGACATGCCTGGTTTGGTGCTTTTTTTTTTTTTTTGTAATGTACAGGAGCTGTTTTCCCTTACCTTATCAAGGTACTTTGCAATTATAGGCTGTTTAGTGCCTACTATTAATTTCTCCTTATTATCAAGGAGAGTTGAGTGCTTGTATCAGTTTAAGGCTTCCTAGTGCTTTCCTGCAGGTATTAGACCAAGTGCTAGTCACAGGGATGCTTAAAGGTAAGATGAAAAAAAAAAGCACACTGCAGTGTGCACTAGAGAAGTTAGATGCGACAGTAGGTAACTTAAGTTTTACCTGTTTAAAAAGTTAAGGTTTAGTGGAGAGTTACTATTTTTAAAACAGCAAGATTGATTGAAAGGGGTGGTCACTTTTGTATTCTGGTACTATGGAATACAGTAGGATAGCCAATAAATTTAAATAGTTGAAGGGAAGGGATTTCAAAAATGATGATTTTGCGATTACTCACACAAGCCAGTGAAAGTAGAGAGGAAATGAGATATGTGGTCAGATTAACATAAGAGGCAGGCAACTAGAAAGATAGTGGTATTTAACAAGACAACTGTAACTGGGTGGGAGGGCGGGGAAAAATCTGCCTGACAGTTAATAAATGATTAACCTTAAGTGAGCTCCTCTATCTTATGAATGAGTCCTTAATTGATCAGTTCTTATTTCTGCCTGACTCAGTTCTAATTTCTGCCTGACTCAGAAGAGACAGAGCTGTGGTCTCTTTTGAAGTTTTAATATGCTGTTAAAGCAGAATGCAAGTAAAACAAAAGGTAAAGAAAACAAACCACAGTATTCAAAATATAGAAAGGCAACAAAGTAATACAAAATACAAAAAATAAAAGCAAACTAATCTTTCCTTCACAGCAAAGTGTAGCAGAGTCTGGATGAGCCTTTCTGGTAAAGCTCTGGAATGTTTTATTTTACCCCTTAAATAGAAGGTTTAGTTCCTATCTCCACCCCCTCAGTTAACAAATGATTAACCTTAAGTGACCTCTTCTATCTTATGAATGAGTCCTTAATTGATCAGTTCTAATTTCTGCCTGACTCAGTTCTAATTTCTGCCTGACTCAGAAGAGACAGAGCTGTGGTCTCTTTTGAAGTTTTAATATGCTGTTAAAACAGAATGCAAGTAAAACACAAGGTAAAGAAAACAAACCACAGTATTTAAAATATAGAAAGGCAATAAAGTAATACAAAATACAAAAAATAAAAAGCAAACTAACCTTTCCTTCACAGCAAAGTGTATCAGAGTCTCAAATAACCTCAAATAGCAAAAAAGCTTAAAATCCTAAATGTTAGAAGATGGATAGCAAACTAGCTGACATATAGAGTTCAAGAATGAGAGTCGTGGCTTAGTGGTAGGTCATACAGACTAGTGTTACCAAGGTCCTGGGTTCGAGACTGACAGTGGGAATTTATTAGTATCTTCCAAACTAAAGGGGTGGCAAAAGCCACAAAACTCTGGGCTAGGCTTATAAATGCCCTTGGGCAGATAGCCTAGTATGAAACTATGAACCTATAAGAAGTTAAACTCAAAGATACCACATCAGAAAACAAATGGTGAACAGTTAACAGCACTGCTTTTAAGCTCTGCTTCATTTTAACATATCTGACAGGATTTTTACTAAAAAAAAAAAAAAAAACTGAAACAGAACATTTCAAGACTTGATGCTGCTGAAAGATTTGCTACAAAAAAGTCTGAAACTCTTTTAATTGATTTTTCCTGTCAAGAAAACTAGAAAGAACTAATTATCTCAGAATGCGCCACTCTAAGCTCAATGTACAGGACAGTACTATGAAAAAAAGATATACAGGCTATACTAAGCATACCTCTCAACTGTCCCTGATTTTGACTCAAATTTTAGCCCTGTCCCTCTTAATGCCCCCTAAAATTTGGTGATCTTTGGAAAAAGGTAGTCAATTATACTTAATAAATAATGACAATAATTGAAGTTATACCCTTCTTTTACTTCAAAAATGAATAATAACTCACATTTTCTTGTTATGACAGTGTCTCAAATTAATAGTACTAATATTTTAAAAGTGTCCCTGATTGGCCCTGATCACTTCTGGATTTGTCACTGATTCTGCTGAGATTTGTCCCTGATTAGTTTAGAACTATGATACTAAGTAACATCAGTGACTTATCTGTAAAGATAAATAAATTAGATAGCAAAATGGACAATATTAATGAGGAATAAAAAAAAAAAGTTGATGTGCTCAGTGAATCTCTTAAACAACAATCTTCACAAATCTCAAGTATGGAAGAGGCAATGTTTGATTTTGATGGAAGATTACTTGAAAAATGAAAATAACACTGAATTTCTTCTGAAACAAAACAACTTATTCTGGGAAAAATTAGAAGACTTAGAGTACAGATCTAGAATGAATAATGTCAGTATTTACGGGATTCCTGAAAAAGAAGAGGGAGACAGTATGATTCAATTCCTAATAGTTGGCTGCTAAAATCTTTGAACCTGCCTGCAGCTTTTTCCTTTGGCATTGAAAGGGTACACAGATCACTTTCTACCTCATCTTAAAAAAACATTTGCCAAAGTCAGTGATCATAAGATATTTCTTTAGTCTTAAAAGCTGCATGGACTAATTATCCAGTTAAAATTAAAGAAAATACTATAAAATAATTGGCAATGGGCCGGATTCATGAAACCTCCATGTAAGACTTAATATGTCTTACTCAGAGGCTGCAGTTAAACAGTATGACGTCAGCATGCCATGCATATGCATGAGGGCATGCTGAATCATACCCTAGGCTAACACGGTCTGTGTAGGAAAGTAGGGGACGTGTCTGAATGCCGAGTACTGCAAAGGGACACGCCCCAAGAAGAGTCAGAGGCCTGAAAGTAAACACCCACGAGCGAGTCCTTAGAAATGTCAAGGAATACAACACCACACATCCCCACAGACTAAACCCTACGTAAAACGTAAAAATAGCAGTTTCATTTTTTTTTATAATTTCAAAAATGTTTGCCCACATTTGCGCTCATTTGCGCGGGTATGCCCTTTGCTCAGCCACAGTTAGCAGACATTGAAAAGCATATAAGATCTACATATGCAAATTAAGCCAAGTAGCAAAAGTGTAGCGGTAGAGACATTGGCCAAAGAGGAGGTAGTCACGGTTCGAGCCCCCACAACATCATTCACCATTTTTATTTAAATAAGTATGAAACATTTCCCTGACATATATATATATATATATATATATATATATATATATATATATATATATATAAAACTATAATTTAAGTAAAATATAATGAAATGGGCCATGTATTTGTGAAGAAATCCGACAGAATAATTTATAAAAAAAGGATTATATTTGCCCATAGCTGAGCAGCACATATGAGTGCCCGTAGGTGAGCAGCGCATTAACAAGCTGGATATGAGTACCGTAGGTGAACAGCGCTTTAACAAGCTGCATATGAGTGCCCGGAGGTGAGCAGAGATTTAACAAGCTTAATATGAGTGCCTGTAGCTCAGCAGTGCTTCACCCAGTGTAATATGAGTGCTCATAGCTAAATAACACGTTACCCTGCGTCAGCCATTTGCGCAGAGCTGTGCAGCGCGCCAACCAGCTCACTGGCGGGCAACATTGAGCAAACTGTATCAAAGCCGCCTTTACACAGACACACCTCCTAGCCTGTCTAGACAGTAGTAAAATAAAAAAAGCAATGCCAAGGGTTGAACCCGGGATACTGTGCACCATAGTCAACATACTGAACCACTAAGCCATGACAGCTGTACTGAGAAATACAGTATTAGTATATATATAGGAATGAATGAAAATAGAACCATGACAAAACAGGTTTGCTTTAAGCTGATAAATATCCAAAATGGTCAATCAGAGATAAGTGAGGGAAAATTGGCATGTATAAGCCCCATAGGCAGGAATACACACCATAACTGATTGTGGTACCCATTTGCAGTCAGGATGGCAGGTGCAGGAGAGGGAAATCGCTTTAGAGCACAAAAGTGGGGTGTTGAGGAGTCAAAATATATGGTTTGGCTCCTAGTCCATGATCATGAAGAACAACTCATGCAGGGCCAGGTTCAATGGTGAGCGTACAAGGCAGAGGCGTGGAACCAGTTGGCACATGATCTCACCAGTGCCACAGGCATTCCGAGGACTGGTGAACAGGTCCGTCACCACCATGTGGACCTACAGCGACGTAAGGAGGACCAACTGAACCGTTGGATCCAGGAGGCCGGCCAAATGCCCAATGCCCCACTACTAAGTATCCATGTAGTTACATATGTAAGAAATGCTATCCTAGCCTATAGTATGGAGAGGTATGTTCCAATATTCCTTCATTTATATTACAGCTGCAGGTGCCCGTTCCATGAATCAGTGAGCCTATGCTGATAGGCTGCTGAGGTTGTGCCACCAGGCAGGTTAGTGATTATTTAGCTGGTATTGTTATAGAATATAAGTGAGACAGATTGTAAAAGAGTTCATTGTTGTAACCCAGTAATAAAGGTGAAATAAGCCTAGAATAAAGATTCTGCTAGTATTGTAGGATTAGATAAGTGATGCAGCCTGGAAAAGAGTGTATTGCAATCCAGTAATAAAGATTAAACAAGTCTCAAATAGTTTCCACCTGTATTGTAATATCAGATAACTGCTTCAGCCTGAAAATGAGTGGTGATCAATCAACAAAGGATAGACAAGTGTCAAATACATCCTTGTAAATTCTGCCATATGAAATAAGTGAGTCAGCTGGAAAGGATTGTTGTAACCCAGAAATAAATGTTAATAAAGCCTAGAATTAATACCATTCTGAAATGTAAATATAAAATAAGTGAGAGAGTGTGAGAAAGACAGTTTGAAGTTACCAAGAAAGCTCTAATAAGTCTGGAATAAAGGTATACTGCAGTCACTACATAATATGAAATGAATGAGACAGCCACAACCAAAGAGTGTAATGTCTTAAATAAAGTACAGAACCTGGACTGTGTCCATCCCACAATTTGGATATGTTGCTGTACCCTTGCATTATGGAGATAGTATGGTTGTATGAAATGATGAACATCCACAGTTGTCTAGACCCATATAAATCAAATGTAGCAGGATGCTGTACCTGGACACAGCCAGATATGAACATATATGAATAAAATGGAATGTATATTAATGTAGTAGTAACATCCCCATCACCAACATTCCTAAGGTTGCATACAAGAAACTGTACTAATTCATGTAGGGGATATATATCTGCATCTACTAGGAATGTACAGTATATGTATAGGTAGTGTAAGTCGTTAATGTAATATTTCTCCTCCCTACCCTATTTTCACAAATTATGCCATTCCACACCAAACTGGGTATGTGTATTCACAATTAATTCCCATGGACATTTGTCCTGTTGGTTCATACATATCTGCATGTACGTTGATGCATGTTCCCTGTTCACATATCCAAACCTGATGGCCTGTTGCACCAATCAACCCTGCATGCTGTTGGAATGTGCACTGTTGTTCTAAATATGCATGTGTTATGCTTGCTGCTCAATGTTCAGAATTCATGGGTATTTGGTTAATGGGAATACTGATGCATGCTGTTACAACTAATTTTGAATGGTGGTGGTGTTTGTTACTAACCCAAAATGCCATAAAATACTGCTAAACATAGGACAACAGGGAAGGTGGATTCCAGCAGACCCACCTTTCCCACCTCAGCTGGCGAGTGCACCTGGCACCAGTGCCCAGGCCAGGACCTCCTCCTCCGGTGGCCCTGTGCCACCTTCTGGTGGAAGCGCTACCCCCTCTGCAAGCATGGCCGGAGGAGAGCCTCCACTCACCCTCCATAGGGTCCGGTCTGTGGTGCATAGTGAGAACAGGCATTCTGTGACTGATCCCCTACGCCAGCTCAAGGCGAGAGTGGTGCAACTCACGGGTGTGCCTGCCCATCCTATCCAGCCCCCAGCACAGCCCCGGCCTGGGTTGTGAAGGCACAGTGGTAACTGCCCATGGGTGGGGATCTTAGTTCCACTGTTGTCATCTTTGGGCTCATGGGCTCGCGATATCCAAATATCCATCCCAGTCAATTGTGTTTACCCCCCACATGTGTCATACTCTGCCCATGTATGCGTCTTGTTTGTCTTGTCTGTTAAGCTCCCCAACCTACCTCCCCAAATATACCTACTTCCTGTACCTCACATTCCACTCTCACCTGAAAAAAAAATAAAAAAAGGGCATTCTGTTCCCACAAAAAATTTACGCCCCATACATAGCTGCCCCATTCGCACACATGTCTGCTGGACATGTAAACTGATAATACTAATTGGCAGTACAACATATTTTGTTGTCCTCACCCCTCTCTCATGGGTGGAAGGTTTCAAATTTCACACCAAATTTCAAACATATGCACAGCTGTTGCTGATAAAGAAATGGGCAGCTATGGACCTTCCCTACATCCTTCCTGCACATCCCGAGCTTGTTTTCCTACTGTCCTACCCTCTTTGTGCCCCCTTTTTCATCACTTTCCTATTTCCCCATTTTCTTTAAAAGAAAATAGGGTGGGTGTTAGCGGGAGTAAGCACTTTTAAGCAGTAGTCAGCGGGTGTGCGTTTGTGTGCGCTTAGCTAAGCGTAGATAAGCATAGCTAAGCATTGTGCAAACTCACGCAAACCCGCTTACAACTGCTTAAAAGTGCCTTAGTCACTCTGTATGACAAGGCCTGTAGTCTGCTCATCAGCAAAATAAAATACCCCTGTCAGTCTCGAACCCCGGACCTTGGAATCACTAGTCTGCATGAATTACCACTGAGCCACAGCAAATACACAAGAACTTGGTGCTGAAAGAAATATATCATGAAATACAAGGAGTGAATGTAAAGGGAAAATAGGATGGCCATTACACAAAGCTTGTTCTGTGTACCTTTACTGGCAATTCTTGTGGAATTGCATTACATTAGTGTGAGAAGAGAAACAGTCATGCTAGTAGGTAATAATGTTACAGTAGCACCTTACAAACCCCACACAGTATCAGCGCGGGATAAACACTGCCACATTTGAATAGGAAAGAGGCCAGACCTCCCAACTGTGACTGATTTACAAGGATGTCCCTGATTTGCAAACAACTGTTACCTGTGCCCCACTGACTCCCTGTGAAATGTACTAACAGTAGGCAGAAAGGTGGGGAATCCCACGTACTGGTAACTGTAAATAAGTTAAAGTAGACACTACTTGCATGTCAGAAATGGTGCAGTAATACATATGCTCAAAATACTCCACAGTCACAACTGCAGAATATCTGAAATATATCACTGGTCTAT